>NC_043011.1:540926-610926 GCF_006345805.1 Octopus sinensis
AAATACCTTTAAAGGTTAAAATTATAAACACCTTATAAACAAGGGCAAAAGAAAATTATTTTTATGCCAATTTGCCAATATTCTGTAGTGAGTATAATAATATGTGGAAATTGACGATTTAAAAGTCTGTTATCAGCATATTGGCATAGAAATAATTTTCTAGAACAAGTATGTCTTGTACTCTGTTTATTCGTTGTTAAAAAAAGTCCGTTTCCTTGTTTTGCTTTTATGTTTTCGTTTCTCGTTGTGTTCTACGTTTTTTGTGGTGTCCTGTACCCATATATGCATGTATATATACATATAGATGTAGGTGGATGTATGTATGCATATGTTTTATTTATTAAATTGTTATTATATGACTGAACGCCACGCGTCTTCTGACAAGTAAGTTTTTATATATATATATATATATATATATATATATATATATATATATATATATATATATAGTCACAAATGACCGAAATAGTTTGATGAAATTTTATTTAACAGTAAGAAAATTCTAATTTCATGAAATATTATTTCATAACTTAGAAATATGTAAATAATATATTATTATATTTAATAATAAATAAATTACCTACATGCTTGCATTAATGCAAAATGCAAAAAATCCTTCAAAATACATACATAGGCGCAGGAGTGGCTGTGTGGTAAGTAGCTTGCTAACCAATCACATGGTTCCAGGTTCAGTCCCACTGCGGGGCACCTTGGCCAAGTGTCTTCTACTATAACCTCGATCCGACCAAAGCCTTGTGGGTGGATTTGGTAGACGGAAACTGAAAGAAGCCCGTCGTATATATGTATATATATATGTGTGTATATATATATATATATATATATATATATAATATGCATACATATATATATATTCATAAACATATATATATATATGTGTGTGTGTGTTCGATGCTGGTGTGTATACGTCCCCGTAACTTAGCGGTTCGGCATAAGAGACCGATAGAATAAGTACTAGGCTTACAAAGAATAAGTCCTGGGATTGATTTGCTTCTCGACTAAAGGCGGTGTTCCAGCATGGCCGCAATCAAAATGACTGAAACGAATAAAAAAATAAAAGAATATATGTTAGTAGAAAGCTCCGTGATGATAGTAACATCGATCATCAAAGCAGTTTACCATGCATTATTACCTTCCACTTTGAAAGGTATGTGTTTACAATCCAGGAAGAGGAAATATCAAGTACCTGATGCACAAAAGGGACAGAGATGTGGGAAAAGCTGTAAAAGGTGACAACCAATACAGACTTTGTGGAGTTCACACTGAAGATCTCACCCACATCATAAGCAGTTATCTGAAAATGTCATCACGGTATTATCTACCGATAAGATATGACATTGTAGCTAGGACACTCTATAAGGAAATCCGTCGGAAGGATAATCCTGAGGACAAAGAAATAAAAACCCACAATGTGGTAGAAGCCATAGCCACTCATAATAAAAAGGAATACTGGTGGAATGTTCCAGTGAAGACCTAAATAAAATGTAAGTACAACAGACCTCATAGTATGATTTGGGATAGAGAAGAGAAACTGTGCACAGTTGTGGAAATTAGCTGCCCAGCGGATGTTAACATAAAGCTGAAGATCAGTGAAAAAGAGAATTCCTATGCTGAACTATTGAGAAATCTGCAGTTACTCTATCCAGATTACAAGTTCAGGTTTATATCTGTAATTACTGGGGCCCTGGTGTATGTAACATACTATCTAAATACCAATCTTGAGAAATTAGGCTTCTCAAAACCAGAAAGGAGAAAGCTAATCGAAGACTACAGATCCAATCCATCACTGGAATTGTAAAAACCTGTAAAACTTTCCAGAAGTTTATCATTTAAAAATATATGAGCATGTCTACATATGCAACTATATGTATGAGGATACATACATAAAACATACATACATACGTATATACAAGCAAAAATACCCTGTTGTTGATGTTGAAATTCCAGTGAAGGAGCCTTGAGTCTAGGTTAGAAACAGGTTCTTTCTCTATTGGCAAGAAATCTTGAAATAAACTGAATAACACATACATACATACATACATACATATATACATACATACATACATACATACATACATACATACATACATACATACATACATACATACAAGCAGTCTTCTTGCGATGATGGGACCCCAATTGTCTTTTCTCTGTTGGCAGGGGAAAACTATACCTGACAGGTGGAAACACTTCAATATTGTCACAGTCTACAAGCGCAAGGGAGATCGTGCAGAGTGCAGCAACAGCAGAGGAATGTCTTTTGTGGATAACGCCGAGTAAGACCCTCTCACGTATCTTCCGACGTCTTCTACTCCATGTCGTCAACCTGGTTATGCGTGAGTCTCAGGGTAGTATGTTTTTATTGTTTACTTGTTTCAGTCATTAAACTGCGGCCATGCCGGGCACCACCTTGAAGAATTGTTAGTCGAATGAATAAATCCCAGTATAATTTTTAAACCTGGTACTTGCACACCAACACCGGTTGTCAAGCAGTGGTGAAGGACAAACACACAAACACAGACACCTCTCCCCCCCCACACACGACGGTTTTTTTTCAGTTTCCGTCTACCAAATCCACTCACAAGGGTCTGGTCGGCTCGAGGCTATAGTAGAAGATACATGCCGAAGATACCACACAGTGGGACTGAAACCTGAACAGTTGGGTTTTGTATAGTATAAGCATTTCGTATACATATTAATGCGACCGATAAATTGCTTCGAATGACAGACCAGTCCATCTGATGTTGGTAGCATGTCCCTGTTATTCAACGAATTGCACAGATTTCGTTTCCTATTATGGCCGATTATTTTTGAAACTACGTTATATCGGATATTTGAAATTCTGATGTGATGTTACTCGAACTTTAAAAGAGATATTGAAGCTTTTGCTGCTAAAAGAGTCTGAGTGGAGCAACACAATTTGCTATATTTGATCTATTCCCTTTCAATATGTTAGGTTTCAAAGTATGAAAACTAATTTGTCATTATGCGTAAAGAACTGGGACATCTACTGCTAATAATAATTTGTACTAGGTTCCCGATCACTTTTGGAGTTGGGTAGATAATTACAACTTTCAAATTATGATTTTGTCTAAAAGAGTCAGTGACTGCAAGTAAAACACTGTCATAGAAAAAGCTTTGGAGGGATAACAGAAAGAATTGATTGGGTCATAATCAAACCTGTAGTTATGCCAGAGTTGATAAAGCGTGAGTCAGAGTTGAAAGAGTGAGTGAGTGAAAGAGAGAGAGGGAGAGAGAGAGAGAAGGAAAGAAATAGGGAGGGAGAGAGAATTTCTTCATCATATGTTGTAGTGGTGTGATCTTATATGAAACTTTCGGTCGAGACATACAATTCAGCTAAGAGATTTGCATGTCAAGCACAATCGGATGCACTGCTGATGTTAAGAGCAACAATAGCTCTTTTGCCATACTTCTCAAGAGCGAGGTCCCACTGGCGAGTGACATATGAATGCAGTCATCTAGAAGATCTGGCTTCACTGTAGCTGTACTGGTTTTCATTCATAAAGGTGAGGGTTCAAGGAGTTTGTGAAGGTGTTTTGTGAATGAAATTTTACGAGAAAAATATAAATCGATACTTCTCAAAGTCAGTATGGCCGAGTAAATCTTAAAAGCGAAGCTCAGGTACAGCCGCAGTCAAATGGGTGAAGCCAGTGGAAGAATAACAAGATATGCGTAGAGAGATTGCAGCTACATGGCAGAACCGGTATTTATAACTAAGAGTCATGATGCATCAGCATATGTCCATATCATTGTATGTTGCCAGAAAATAATTTCGCATTGATGGAGATATACCGAAATTTCCTTGAGATAATGAGAACACGGCTATTCAGCATTCTCGCAACAAAACTCAAAGTCAGAACAGTTGGTATGAATGGCACAGTCATCAATATTACAATGAGAAAACTTATGTTTGAGACACAAAATGAAACTGCTTTGTCTGATGCAAAAATGAAAACTGCATCAAATTCTATAATCCAGCGAATTTTTCAGCAATAAATCAAGACTACAGCAATATTGGTGGTGCTGACACAGTATAACCACATCTACAAGTTCACATTAACGAGCGAAGTGCAAGAATACATATATGCGAACAGAGATCGATAGATAGATAAATCAACAGATGTATGGATATATATTTAAAAAGATACCTACATATAGGTTATCCGTATTTTCAAGCGTGTGATTATTTCAGCACATACCAATATGAATTAGATACTATTGGGTCGTCCGGAAAGTTCGTACCGATTTATAGTAGCTTACCTTTCAACTTATTTTAGAACATGGCTGAGTCCATAAAATAGGATTTGACTACACCTCCATTTAGAGCACAGTTTAAGCTACCTTTTCGTGGAAGAAGGTTTATGTTCCTATAACCTGTGTTAATTCTGTAACCCTTTAAAATGGAAAGTAAGAAAGTTCATTTTCACTTGATGCTTTGTGAACCAGACAAAAATTGCTGCAGCTCGGCTGGGATGTGTTACCCCCAACCTCCATACTCACCAGATATTGGTCTCTGCAGAATAGTCTTAATGGTAAAAATTTCAATTCCTTGGATGACGTAAAAAGACACATTGATGAATTGTTTGCTATTGTTTCTCAATTCTGGGAAGAGGGTATTTTCAAGCTAAAGGAAAGATGGAGATGCATTGTGCAACAAAATGGTTCATATTTGGTTGATTAAAAATGTAATGGCATGTATTTATTGACCTTTAAAAATTTATTGACCTTTAAAAATCGGCACGAACTTTCCGGACAACCCAATAGATATGAAACCGGTCTAATAAACATTCATAAATACTCATGCACGAACAAGTATGAATGTGCGTGTATGTATGTAGCACCCTGCGTCACTTTAGTGACGAATATACTTATGTGTGGGCTACCTCATATCGAATTGATATGGCACATCACATCAGCCTGTTACATATATATGTATATGTGTGTGTGTGTGTGTGTGCGTGCGTCTGCGTGTATGCATATATATGTGTACATATGTATGTCTGCACAAGCGTATGCATGTACCTGTGTGTGTGTGCGTCTGCGTGCATGCATATATATGTGTATATCTGCACAGGCGTATGCATGTACCTATATGTGTGTGTGTTTGTGTTTATGCATGTATGTGTGCGTATATCTATATTAACTGTACGTACACATGCACGCATGCATATCTTTTGATAATATAGTTAAGGGTATCTCCATTCGAATATCTGACATCTCATCCACTGGAGAAATATTCGATAACCACGCTCCATATTACAACAGGCACCAAAATTCTACATTGAGAGAAGAAAGAGATGGACGCTTCAATTCTATGCTGTTGCCGCATTGTGTCGTACGCGAATGAGAGGATTTGCATCCCCAACCAAGAATATTTGATGTAACACATGTCCTTGTGGAAGCTGTTGTGCGCGGCTGAAGAAGGCCACAGACATACATTATGCATTGTTATAAATCTGTCTAATAAAGGCCCGAAACATATGTACCGCTGAATCCTTGGCATCATGTTTTTATTTTGATCAATATATATATATATATATATATATATATATATATATATATATATATGTATGTATGTATGTATATATATATATATATATATATATATATATATATATATATATATATATATATATATATATATATATGACGGGCTTCTTTCAGTTTCCGTCTATAAAATCCACTCACGAGGCTTTGGTCGGCCCGAGTATATCGTAGAAGACATTCTTTAAAGTATAGAGTTGAATTTCGTGTAGCCACCTGTTGGCAACTTTTCTCACCCACCCATTTTGTTGGGGTATCACCCATTTTCTGGGCTCTTTTCACAGCTATACCCCGTTCGAAATTTGCATTAGTTTTCTTATGAAAAAAAAAAGGAGGAGAGTGGGGCTGCTATGTAGTTTGCAGAGGTAACGTTAAACGTGCCTGAAAACAAAACATGGTCTTCCCCCAACTAAAGACATGAAGAACTATGAAACATGGCGAATAAGTACCAGGAGTGGAGGAAAGGAAAGAGAACTAACAGTCGATCGTTCTATAACTTCCGGAATGAAAACACCTGTAAGACTTCCCCTCTATTCATTACTAAATGTCTTTCCTTCTGCTTCATTGTTAAAAATAAAGAAGCTAGAAAAGACCGATCGTATTTCAGTCTAATTGTCATTTCAAATGACTGAGGCATTCCTTTCTCTGTCGCCATCGCCTAATTCCTTTTCTCTACAGATGAGAGTGAAGGTGCGTGGCTGATCGTAAAGTCATGAGTACGATTCTCAGCGGCGCAAGGTATAATACTTGAGCAAGGTATAATATTTCACCTTGCTGCAGTCTACTCAGCTGGCAAAAATGAGTTGTAGCTGAAATTCAGAGAGGCCATCCTTGTCACATTGTATGAGGCTGAATCTCCCTGAGAACTACGTTATGGTATACATTTCTGTGGTGTACTCAGCCACTTGAGTGTTAATTTTACGAGCAAACTGTTCCGTTGGTAAGATAAACAGGAACCTCGTCATCATAGCCAACAGAGTGCCATTTTTGAAAAAGAGTGTAAGAAAAGGAATTGTTCTATATCGTGAGGTAAAGATGTCATGTGTTTAGTATAAGCAGTGAAAACTAAGACGAAATAATTGCTATTCCGTCGTGTATTCGCCCTCGACTTACGCTCAGTCTGATAACAACAGCCTGCGCATCGGTGTTTATCTGGGGGCTTGGCCTCCAGATCTGTGAGACACGCAAAGCTGCTGTTAGGACTGGATTAGCACCCATAGTGACCCTAACAATTAAAAAGATTTTCCTACCCCGATATAGGATCTTTTTTTCGTTTTCTTCCAACCACTTGAAGGTTTATATTGCTCCAGTTCATTCAGCTGGCCAAAATGGGATGCAGCTGTAATTGAAAGGGGTCAGCCTTGTATTCTGTGTGAGACTGAATCTCTCAGAGAACAACGTTAATGGAGTGCATGTCTGTGGAGTACTCAGCCCTTGCGAGTTAATTTTATCTTCGTGTGGTAATGAAAAGTGACATTCAATATTTGCTGTAGCTATTTTGTCTATGATTTAACAATGTGTCTACGTATCTATTATGTATCAACTTTTCTTTCGATCTATGTATCCAGTCTCTCTCCCTTTCTCTCTTTCTCTCTCCCTTTCTCTCTTTCTCTCTCACGTTCTCTGTTTCCCTCCTCTCTCCTGTTTTAAGTTTTACAATGCATGTATGTATCTACTTTTCTTTCGATCTATGTATCTACTTTTCTTTTGGTGTATGTATCTACTTTTCTTTCGATGTATGCATCAGTCTACTCAGAAAATACTGATAAATAAACATTTTACCTCTCCCTTCAACTGTAGAAAAGTAACAGTAACATCCACAGTTATTTGCTGAGAGATAGACACAAGGATAGAGAAAGTGTATGTGAGAGAGAGAGAGAGAGGCAGATAGAATAACTGACAAACAGATAGACAGATATGTAAATAGATAGGCAACATTTCTTCTTGTAATTTCCATATTTTCAATAGCTTTATCATATATCGTCGGAAACGAAGTTGTCCAGAGTTTTCTGTATGAGAATAGTTCCATTGTCTTTCACTGTTATTCTTTATCCACTCCCTTCCTTCTCTCAATCTATCTCTCTAAATATCTCTCATTTCCCTTCCTTCCCTTCTCCCTCCTCTATGTTTCCTTGCCTCTAACTGTCCTCCTGCGTTTAACGCGTTATATTTCTCTTACTTCTTAGCGCTATCAATCTACCCACTTTCTCTCTCTCTATCACTCCCGCTTACTTCCTCTTCTTTGTAACTTTGCCTCTTACTTCAACTATACTTCCTATGTTTCTGTCTCTCCCCTCTCTCCCGATTTGCCATTCACTTCAACTATACCTCCCCTGCTTAACACCTTTTATTTCTCTTTTCTTTTTACATCGCTCCCTTCAAACTCTTTACCTCTCCCTTTGTAATAAGTGTGAAACACACAAGTACGTACAGAAACAAAAATAATATGTATTAATGTTATTGATAAATGAATATTTCATTCTCTTATTAAATATAAACTTACCTTATTTATACTTAACTTTCCTCTATCCTTTATTTATTGTTCTAATTTTATTTACCCATTCTACTTTACCTCTAATCAACCTATTTCTTTATTACCCACAAGAGGCTAAAGATAGATGGGACAAACAAGGACAGACATAGGTATTAAGTCGATTACATCGACCCCAGTGCGTAACTGGTACTTAATTGAAAGGCAAAGTCGACCTCGGCGGAATTTGAACTCAGAACGTAGCGGCAGACGAAATACCTATTTCTTTATTACCCACAAGGGGCTAAACACAGATGTGACAAACAAGGACAGACATAGGTATTAAGTCGATTACATCGACCCCAGTTCGTAACTGGTACTTAATTTATCGACCCCGAAAGGATGAAAGGCAAAGTCGACATCGGCGGAATTTGAACTCAGAACGTAGCGGCAGACGAAATACCGCTAAGCATTTCGCCTGGCGTGCTAACGTTTCTGCCAGTTCACCGCCTTTTATCTCTAATCAACCTGTAAACACTTCACCCAAGCATATAACAATACAAATCATAAACCATAACATTAAGTCTGCTAAAATGAATTCAAAAGCACACATATAACATCCAAATGTACACCTTTTTTCTTTGATGATATTGTGCTCATGTCACAATTTCAGCATTAACTGAAACGTCTGTGAGTGAAGATGAACAATTTGCTGTTAATAATAAGCAATTATTAATTTAGCAATCTCCATTTTCTTTTCTTCTTTTAAATGCATATAGGCGCAGGAGTGGCTGTGTAGTAAGTAGCTTGCTTACCAACCACATAGCTCCGAGTTCAGTCCCACTGCGAGGCACTTTGGGCAAGTGTCTTCTACTATAGTATCGGGATGACCAAAGCTTTGTGAGTGGATATGGTGGGCGGAAACTGAAAGAAGCCCATCGTATATATATATATATATATATATGTGTGTGTGTGTGTGTGTGTGTGTGTGTGTGTGTTTGTTTGTGTGTCTGTGTTTGCACCCCCAACCTCGCATGGCAACCGGTGTGCCACGTCCCCGTAACTTAGTGGTTCGGCAAACGAAACCGATAGAATAAGTACTAGGCTTACAAAGAATAAGTCCTGGGTAAATGTGTTCGACTAAAGGTTGTGCTCCAGCATGGCCGCAGTTAGATGTCTGAAACAAATAAAAGAATATGTGTTTGTATATATATATATATACATTATATCAAAAATTATATACTTAATTATAAAAAGGGATCAGAAACCAAGCTTCTCCACGCACTGAAAATAGGCCCCAAATTATTCTAAAACTACCTTATAAACTCCAAAGATACAGGTTGTAGGCGAGCAAAAGAAGGGTAATAAAGAAAACTTTTGCTAAATCGTGTATTAGCTTAAAGTAATCAATACTGCTATCATCAACGCAGATATTCCGGAGTAAAAATGTATCTACACATTCCTACACGAACAGCGACGTCGCATAGTAAAAAGTATATATATATTTGGGGTGCTTAGATCTGCTCATGACTTAGTGCTTGCTTCTTTCATGGGTATGAGTAAGTATTCCATTTATGTCTTACTTATTTATCGCTGATGAGGAGAAAATTCTTATGAATTAACTCTGAAATTGGGACCGATACGGTAATAATGGAATTTTTTAGAAATTTCTGTCGGCTTGCTTCAAGACACGTATTTATAGTGATAAATCATATGGTTATTGACAATTTGCCTTTTTTCGGCATATTTGGCATTAGAATTTTTTCTTTTGCCCTTGTTTATAAATTGTTTATAAATTTAACCATTGAAGGTATTTTTTAATATGCTGGGCATTGATAAAATTTTTTTCGAAAGATTTTATCCTATATTAGATGTATATCTATCTATCTATCTATCTATCTATCTATCTATCTATCTATCTATCTATCTATCTATCTCTTTATATATATATATACATGTAATGGAGAAATTATAAAAAATGTATAAGGGGGTGATAAGTAAAGCACCAGCACAGTTTCGATTACCTGTTATTATCCGTAGATTGCAGGAACTTCATAGTGGTGGTTGATGTAACAGGATTAATAGAATAGATGGGAAGAAAAGATTTTATTTAGTACGATACATGTTTCGATCCGTTCTGGGTCTCTTCGGGTACATAAATAAATTAAAAAAATAAAAAGTCTCACCGGAGATTTGGTTTTACGTATTGCTAAATGTCCGTCAACTTTGGGAATGAGTAAAAAACAGAGAAAAGTTTAAACGCGAAAAATTTAGATATGAACGTGAAAATTCTAGTTTAGAGAAAATGACGTAATGAGCCATCGCTGTTGTAACTGTTGAGAAAGAAAAGGAAGTAGAAAGGAAGATAATACTTCGACGACAAAAAGAATTTTTGTATTCGTGCTCATACGTACATATATATAGACATATATATATATATATATATATATATATATATATATATATATATATATATATATATATATATGTGTGTGTGTGTGTGTGTGTGTGTGTGTAGGGAGAGTTTATGAAAAAAACAAAAGATGAAGACGGGTGGTGTACAAAACAAACAGATGTATTAGTATAACGCTCAGGAATAGAAAAAGTCTTTTACGTTTCGAGCCTACAGAAAGGGACACAGAAAAAAACAAGGAGAGAAACATATATATACACGCACTTATACATTCGCGATCACACACGCACATCCAAGTATATGGGTATATACATGCAACTAGATACACGCGCATACACAACGCACATATTGACGAATACATGCATACATACATATTTGTATAGGAACTCATATATACAGGCACGCACGCCATTTAAACATAAACATACGCACATAGCATAGATAAATATGTGCATAGATTCGTACGTAAACCGAGATAGCGACGTCTGTGTAACACATGTTAATACACTCGCGTATACAAATAAGTACATATATACACGAACATACATACGTATACACATACACACACACACAGATACATTTATGTATGCGTATACAGATATAAACATACGCAAAAGAAAGATAAATAAAACTTTTGGTAACTCGGGTATTAGATCTAATTTCAATCTTAAAGTAATCAATACTGCTATCATCAATACGGATATTCCGGAGTAAAAAATTTGACGGACATTTAGCGATACGTAAAACCAAATCTATACTGAAACTTTTTATTCATTCATTTATTTATTTATTTATTTATTTATTTATTTATTTATTTATTTATTTATTTATGTACTCGAAGATACCCAGAACGGGTCGAAACATTTATCGTACAACATAAAATCTTTTCCCCATCTATTTTATTAATACTGTTATATATGTGTGTGTGTTAAATAAAATGAGACAACAAAGCCAAGGCTGAGTAGAATTTTCAGGACATTTATAAAGAGAAAGTTAGTCTTACAGCTGTTTCTGGGATATTAGGGATATCCCTTCATCAGAGACGAAGTATTATAGTTAAATAGAGGGAAATATTAGAGTTCAATATGAGCGGTTATTTTGGAAAAGGAAGCAAATAAGGAGTATAGAGGGAAATAGGAGAATGAATGTAGAAATTAAAATAAAAATGTATTAAGATGTTGTAGTTGCCGTTCCATTATCCAAAGAAAGTGGTGTGTAGAAGTGGTATAAATGCTTCCTATTTGTGATATGCAAATTCCAATTGGAGTTCATATTTTGTCATCACAAATGGAACGTGTGGAGACGTAGATTCCATGTGCCTTTCATTCAAAGGGGTTTTATGGTGTGAATGAAAATTTGAGAATGTGTTGGTAGTATTAAGTGAATAGAGAGGGGAGAAGAGCGGTGTATGTTAAAATGAAGGTAGAGGTCACAGGAAAAGGTGAGAAAAGAAGGAAAGAAAGAGAAAGAGAAAATGAAAAGAGAAAGTGAAAAAAGGAGTGTTAGTTGGTGGTCAAGATATTATGAGGGAGGATAGGAAAGGAGTAAGGGAAGAGTAGGAAGAGATAAGAATGTAAGTAATGAATATGTGTAAGGTGTGTGAAGTGGGGTGATATGTTAGAATGGCATTAAGGGATGGATCCAGAAAAAGGTATAGGAGGGGTTTTCGTAAAGTGAGTAGTAAACCACAAATTAGAAAGGAAGAATAAATTGAATGTCAACTTATGGTCCTGTACAAGTGAAGTCATGTGGTCCCATATCTTAAACAACAAAAACTCTTCTTCTTTCCTACAATTCGATATAAATAATTACTACTCTTCTATTTCTCCCAAATTTCTTAATCTAGCGTTCCTTCTAGCTAGAAATCTAACTAACCCAACCCCACTAGAAATTAACATAATCCTTAATGCCCGTAAAACCCTTATTTCTTTTGTGGACAAACTTCGGTACCGAACCAACCACTATAACTATAACAATAACCAAAGCAAATTATTTCACATTAATATGGGATCACCCGACTCCACCCAAGTCACCGACCTCTTCAAACTGTACATACCCCACCAGCTCCAAATACATTTACCTAACATCATGGGAGGCTTCTACAGAGATGACGCCTTGTTAGTCACCAAGAGCTTAAATAAATCCTTTTTAGAACAAACTAGGAAAGATCTCAACAAATTTTTATCTAGCCTTTATCTATGTATTACTTTTGAGAATTCCTACAAAACCACTAATTTTCTAGACGTAACTGTAAACTTAGAAACCACCTAATACTCCCCATATCACAAACCTAACCAATATCTTAAGTACTTAAACATTAATTCCAATCACTTTAAATCCACTTTTGATAATATAGTTAAGGGTATTTCAATTCGAATATCTGATCTCTCATCTACGCTCCAACTAAACCCTCGCACCAGCGGCTTCTCCCAACATATAAAATACATCCTTAATACTAAGCTAAAGCAACATATATCTCAAATCATATCACAACGACAAGCCAACCACCAGAATCACAAGAGACCACACATACACAATACTAGAACCCAAAGGAAACCCAGATTAAGACAACTTAGACCTCCCACACATATAACACTACATCAAAAGCTAAAAAAGCTAAAAAGCTAACGGGCCATATTACACCCCTCTAATTTCTAAAAATATAGATAACACTACCCTTAAGCAACCATAGAAAAAAGCATTGGACGCTCTCTTCTATGATATACACACCCCTTCTCACCAAACGTTAAAAACTTAGCTGAATCCTTTTTTTAATATACTAGAATCCAACTTCTCTCGTCAACATAAGTACCACTCCATTTCTAGTAGGTCTAGCTTAAAGCTATCCTACTCCTCCCCGCCCAAATTTGAGTTTATCATAACAGTCTCTGTGGAGGCACAATGGCCCAGTGGTTAGGGCAGCGGACTCGCGGTCGGAGGATCGCGGTTTAGATTCCCAGACCGGGCATGGTGTGTGTTTATTGAGCGATAATATCTAAAGCTCCACGATGCTCCGGCAGGAGTTTGTGGTGACCCTGTTGTACTCTTTCGCCCCAACTTTATCTCACTCTTTCTTCCTGTTTCTTGAGTAACGCTGCGATGGACTGGCTTCCCGTCCAGCTGGTGGGAACACATACGCCACAGAAACCGGAAAACCGGGCCCATGAGCCTAGTTAGGCTTGAAAAGGGCGAAAAAATAACAGCCTCTAATTAACGAAAACTTTCTCTCTATTATCAAAACTTGCACTGTAACAACTCTGAATACACGAGGGCCCAACATATACATAGCTCCAATATCGAACCGTATACTTTAGTCCACAACAGAAACTCTACCAATCCCACAAACACTAACCAGAATACTTCTACCACAACGACCACCACTATTACATATAGAATAAATAACAACAACGATAGAAATAGTAATGATAATTGTAATAATAATATTAATAACATAGACCAATCTACCCCCGTCTTTAACCTCTCATCTGACAATATTACCCCTTCTATTCCTGAGAATAAGCCCCACAATACACTACTATGTAACTGCCGTCCTGGGACCATCTCTCCTCTACAAAGCCATTGCAGAAGGTCTAATGTAATTTATAAATGCACCGTACTCAACAATTACACAATTCTACAACCATATATATAGTATCAACTATAAATTTTAAACAACGATATGCTGTGCATTTCAACTCTTTTAGAAACGAGAAACCTAGTAAATCCACAATACTCACCAGTTACATACATCATCTCAAAAATAGAAATATTCCCCACATCTTGTCATGGTCCATAATAGATTAAGGTCTTCAATACCAAGGTCCAGGCTCAGCCTGTAAGTTATGCCTAAAAGAGGCATTTCACATATTTAAACACAACTTTTCAATACTACTAAATAAATATAACGAGGCGCTAGGTACATGCCACCACCACTTTTTCCATACCTTCAAATTTTACCACAAATCTAAATGCAATCTAAATAACCACACATCACATATCCTGAACATCACTTAGATAATCCCCAACAACCCTGTTTGACTCTCCAATCTTATTTTAATTGTTTAATACTACGTGTATGGTCATGCATATGCGTACGTATGCGGTTGTATGTGCGTATGTATATGTATGTATATATGTGTGTATATGTGTGCGCGTGCGTGTATGTGTGTGTACGTGTGCATGTATACGTGTATGTATGCGCACGTGAATGCGTATATGCATGTATTTATGGGTATGCGTGTGTGTGTATATATATGTGTATGTATATGTATGTTTGTATATGCATGCATATGCATGCATGTATATGTATGTGTGTGTATATGTATGTGTGTGTATGTGTATATATATGCATGCATGAGTACGGGTTTAAATACACAAGTACGCAGGCCTGTATAATAATGCGGACACATATATGTACATATGTGTATATCGATATACACTTCTTTCTTTCTCTCTGATTCTTCTACTCCTCTACCCACACCATCACGTTAGCCAGTAGAATAAACGCTTAAAGTCTATGTATAGAAACTTGACCATTCTTAATATTTTTCCCTTCTAATTTGTGGTTTACTACTCATTTTACGAAAAACCCCTCCTATACCTTTTTCTGGATCCATCCCTTAATACCATTCTAACATATCACTCCACTTCACACACCTCATACATATTCATTACTTACATTCTCATCTCTTTCTCCCCCTCCCCTACTCCTCTCTCATCTTCCCTCATAATATTTTGACCACCAACTAACACTCCTTTTTCACTTTCTTGCACTTTTTCACTTTCTCTTCTTTTCATTTTCTCTTCCACTTTCTTTCCTTCTTCTTTTCTCACATTTTCCTTTGACGTCTCTCTTCATTTTAACATGCACCTCTCTTGTTCCCTCTCTATCCAATTAATACTACCAATACATTCTCAAATTTTCATTCACACCATAAGGCCCCTTTGAATGAAAGGCACATGGAATCTACGTCTCCACACTTTCCATTTGTGATGACAAAATATGAACTCCAATTGGAATTTGCATACCACAAATAGGAAGCATTTATACCACTTCTACACACCACTTTCCTTGGATAATGGAACGGCAACTATAACATCTATATACATTTTTATTTTAATTTCTACATTCATTCTCCTATTTCCCTCTATGCTCCTTATTTGCTTCCTTTTCCAAAATAACTGCTCATATTGAACTCTAATATTTCCCTCTATTTAACTATAATACTTCGTCTCTGATGAAGGGATATCCCTAATATCCCAGAAACAGCTGTAAGACTAACTTTTTCTTTATAAATGTCCTGAAAATTTCACACAACCTTTAACATATACGTGCTCATACATGTCCTGCATTAGACTCCTCACTCGTATCATTATCGCACCATGAGTTTAACTACGGTGCTTCCATACCACTTAGCGTTACCTGCCACCCTGGATCTTCTGGATACCAATACCTCTTATATATATATATATATATATATATATATATATATATATATATATATATATATATATATATATATATATAGCTATATATACACATACACACACACACACACATATATATATATATATACATACATACATAGATACATATATATACATATATATGTATGTATATATATATATATATATATATATATATATATATATATATATGTATATTGTATATTGTACGCTATTACTCCCATACAATAAATCTGCGAAACTTCGTTTCGTTGATAATGTTTTTGCAACTCACGTGGTAATTTTGGAGGGAGATACGATTTCGCATGTCTATATAAATGTAGAGATTCTGGTAGACCATTATATCGTTCGGTGTCGCCTGATCGAACCGGTATAGTAGGTGAGTCTTTTTCCCCTAGCATTTCTAGATTTATAGGAAATATTATATTGACAAGGAAATGAACCTCTGGTTCTAATCCAGAAACGAATTTCGTCTATAATTAATCCAAATAGGCTGTGATTTCGTTATTTTTCTTTCTCTTTGCCATATACGGGTTGCAAATTCTGGTTGTTTGCGGATACTTTTTTACTAGTAGGAGAAATGGTGACCTATTTGGCTGCCATTTCTAATATTTTCGGTATGTGGTTTTGAGCAACTTGTTGCAATTAACCCTTTATTATAATTAATATAATCCTTACCAAATATGGTCTTTTCCATACCGATAAAACTACTAGGTGAAATTTATTAATTTTATTAAATTAATTATATTTCACCCTTTTTGTATAATACGAACGCAAAAAAAAGGAACAAAAACATGTCCCTTTTCCATTAGCTGGGTTCGAAACGGTGTTCTAGTTGTTCAGGTCAGTGATATTTCCATTGTCTTGTTAAGGAGCACGGTCATTTATGGCCTTTGGCACTTGATCTCTGGCCCTCTACGGTCACAGAAAGTTTAAAGAAGATAAAGTTTTGGAAGGTAAACACGCACTGTTACGTACGGTATGCCTCTCTTTCTGGCTGGACGGCCTCATATATACGGGTAACGCTGAGTTGCGAGGGTGCAGTCGGAGAGAGAGACGGACAGGAACAGATGCAGTCTGACAGAGACAAACAGGGGCAGAGAAAGAGAGAGAGAGAGAGAGAGAGAGAGATACACAGAGTGAGAGACGGACAACTTAACGACTGGAAAATGATGTAGTGTAATACTGCGCTTAGCCAGCTTTTGCCGAAGTTGCAGACGTAAAAGGAAAGAACTGTTGCCGGTAAATGTTTTTATGTTTTAAAGGAAAACGTGCTTTGTGTTGTTAAATGTGTATTTTTATAAAAAGAAGAAAAGAAAGAGAAAAAGAACCGACTTATTAACTGTCTTTTTAAAAGAACAGAAAGAGGAAAAAAGAAGAACTTTGTGTTGTTAAATGTGTTTTTTTAAAGAAAAGAAAGAAAAATCTGAGTTGTCGACTGCTTTTAAAAGAAAGGGAAAAAAAGAAAAGAAAGAAGCAAAAGGACTGTGTTGTTAAATGGTTTTGAGAAACGAACTTTGCGATGTTAAACGTTTAAAAAAAACCCAGAAAACTTTGTGACGTTAAATGTTTGAAAAGAAAAAAAAAATTTGTAACGTTAAATGTTTGAAAAGAAAAAAGAAAAAGAAAAACACCTTTGTGTTAAAAGTTAAATGTGTTTTTAAAGGAACTAAGGAAAGGAAAAAAGAAGAACTTTCCAAAGAACTATTGTTGTTGAATGTTTTGTTTAAAAAAAAATTTACTTTGACTACGCAACGTTTTGTGTGTGTTATTTTTGCTGCTGTTGTTGTTGTTGTTGGCTCTACAGGCTACGTTTCGTTGCTTCACCGTCCGGAGTGGGTTTCTGGTTTGCTGAGCGTTGTCGCACGTGAGCTTCTCTTGGCCAGCAAACTGCGGGCTGTTTGTGTGGGGACCCGTGGTGACATTGGTGGCCTGCGTGCTGCGCAACAATATGTATATACTTGATGCAACTCGAAAACCGGGTCACTAATCTGCATTATTACACGGTGGCAGGCATAATTTATTTGCATATTCAAAACGTTACCATAAGCAAATGTAAAAGATATATATATATACATAAAGATATAGATATATAAAGATATATATATATATATATATATATATATATATATATATATATATATATATATATATATATATATACATATATAAATATATGAACACACACACGCATTCACACTCTCTCTCACACACACACTCGCACACACACATATACAGGTGAGTACATAAGTGCAAAACAAACCTTCCCAAATATAATTACATTTAATTTTGAAGAACCGATGATGCTTTAGGGAAATGCACAAGCGCTCATCAATGAGCGCGTTGCATCTGATTGCAGAACAGCTGTAAGCTAATGAAGTTCATCATATGATTTCTTCTTCCTTTTTCCTTCTAATTTCTCATATCTATCTATCTATCTATCTATCTATCTATCTATCTATCTATCTATCTATCTATCTATCTATCTATCTATCTATCTATCTATCTATCTATCTGTCTGTCTGTCTGTCTGTCTGTCTGTCTGTCTGTCTGTCTGTCTGTCTGTCTGTCTGTCTATCTATCTTTCTTTCTTTTTATGTATGTATGTATGTATGTATCTATCTATCTATACACTCCCACATACATATATACATACATACATACATGCATACATATATACATACATACATACATACATACATACATACATACATACATACATACATACATACATACATACATATATAAACACACACACACATATAGAGTTGAAATTTACAGAAAAACAAAAGACGAAGGCAAGTTTATGAACAACAAGCATGTCTATGTGTTGACGCTCGGGAGCGTGAGAAAGTCTTTTACGTTTGGAGCCTACGCTCTTCAACAGAAAGTAATAAGAAAAAATAAACTCGGAGAATAAAAAAAAGTTGTGGATTTAGTAGTCAAGCATGGCGACTGGTTGGAAGAAAAAGAGTTTGACAGGAGCGGTAGAAAAAAGGGGAGATAATGGTGATCCCCAGAAGAAGGTGTATGTGTGTGTGTGTATGTGAGAATGTGTAAATGTGTGTGTGTGGATAGGGGCTAGTGAAGAAAGAAGGTTAGTCCCTGTTCACGGTGAAGGCGGGAGTCCGGATGGCTCCGTGCAAAGACGGGGTGCACTCGTTTTTTGAGTTTATTGTATGAATTTAGAAAATGACGCATAGCTCATGAAAGAAAAGCTATATTTGAAAACAAATTGGTACAAATAATCTTGAGTATCCTTTTATCATACCTATTCAATGAATTCACTGCTAGCATTAATGGCTACTTCAGTACAGAGCTGGAGATGTTGACATGCTCGAATCAGATGATCTTTATCGATCTTAGACATATTGCTGGTTATGGTGGTTTTAAGTGATTGTATAGTGTTATGGGGGTGTTGTGTTGATTGACCTTTCTCTCTTCTATGTCCCATAAATAATAGTCTAGTCGATTGTGCTGTGATGAGCTAGGACGCCACGTATTTGGGAGAAGATGATCCTGAAGGTTGGCACGTATCTACGCTTATGAAATGGTGCCGAGTCACGTTGGAAGACGTTCGGTCGTCTGTTGTGTATTCTGCCTATCCAGAGACTCACAACCTCCTCTGCTTGGTGGTAAGTAATGGCCGACCTGCCAAGCATTGCTACATCATGCCTGAGTGAGACGGGTAATGCGCTCCATCCCTACATAAATATTATGGTAACGTGTATACCTGTAATTGTGAGTCATGTATATTTGTTTAAAATTATCCCACTATAGTATTTTGCTGCTTGTATTCTCTTAATTATCTCACTATTTCATTTATCAGTATACTACTCAACAACATTTTCCCTCACTGATTGTGAGTACGTATACATGTGCTTCTGTTACCGTAGTAGGATGTCTGTTTTGATGTCTAATTAACAATATCAAGCAGCTGGCTTTTGTTCTGAATTCCGGAAAAATCCGAAATTCAGAACACAACTGTCCACAAGTGTTCCGGATAAGGGACTGTGTACTTGTATATATATATATATATATATATATATATATATCGGTGCCGACATAGCTCTGCTGTCATCACCCGTACGAGTGCCGGTCGAGAAGGGAGTGAAGCAAGAAGATACTATCTCTCCAAAACTTTTCACCGCATGTCTCGAGCAGATCATCAGAGGCATCGACTGGCAAGGCGGTGTCAACATCAATGGCGAGCTACTCACCCACCTCCGTTTCGCTGATGACACCGTAATCATCACTGAAATCATGGATCAGTTTCAGACCATGCTGACGGAGCTCAACATCAAAAGCTCTGCAGTAGGTCTCAAGATGAACCGCATGAAAACGAAGTTCATGCGGTCAGACAACGTACCAACAGGTCGAATGGTGATCGGCAGTGATGAAAAAGAGGAAGTAAAGGAATATGTCTACCTGGGACAGGAAGTGAATATGTGCCGAGATATCGAAAAGGAGATCTCACGGAGAGTAAGGGCCGGATGGAAGGCGTTTAATGGCATAAAGGATGTGCTCAAGGGAAGGTTGGACAGGACCACCCACACCAACCTCATCAATAGCACAGTTTTACCTGCAATGTTATATGGTAGTGAAACATGGGCTACAACAAAGAGAGAAGAACAGAGATTCGTAACGGCTCAAAGAGCCATGAAGAGGACAATGCTTGGAATCTCGTTGAGAGAGCACATCAGTAGCGAGATCATCAGAAAGAAGTCCGGCGTGAGAGATGTCATCGTAGAATATACACGCAGCAAGTTTAGATGGGCTGGACACGTCGCCCGGTTCACCGATAATCGGTGAACCCGCGCGAGCGGAAACGATGACTCGGAAGGCCTCTATGGCGGTGGAGTTACGATTTCAGGAGGGCGCGGCTGGGATCACGTGTATGAGAAAGGCACGATCCCGAGAGGAGTTGACAGCGTGCTGTGACCAGCGGTGTCAAATGGACACCCGGCAGACTGGTCAGTCAAGGTGATCAAGGTGATATATATATATATATATATATATATATATATATATATATATATATATATATATATTATTTGAGGGAATAAAATCCAAACTTACAAG
The DNA here is from genome assembly GCF_006345805.1 of Octopus sinensis. NCBI lineage: Eukaryota > Metazoa > Mollusca > Cephalopoda > Octopoda > Octopodidae > Octopus > Octopus sinensis. Next base: position 561,941 of record NC_043011.1, read on the forward strand.
GAAAAAGAATTCAATTTAGAAATACTAAATCAAATTCCAAAATATAATATATATAAAATATCAGAAAAAAACCACCTTCATCAATTCAAAATGAATAATTGAATTACACCATTTAGAAAATTACATAAATAGAAAAGTTAAAATTAAAATAACAAGTAAAAAGTAAAAATTTTAGTAAATTACAAAAATAATATATTTATGTAATTTTCAAGATGGTGTAATTAAATTATACATTTTCAATTGATAAAGGTGTTTTTTTTCTAATATTTTATATGTATGTATGTATGTATGTATGTATGTATGTATGTATGTATGTATGTATGTATGTATGTATGTATGTATGCATGTATGCATGTATCTATATGTATGTATGTATGTATGTATTATGTATGTATCTATATATATGTATGTATGTATGCATTATGTATGTATCTATATGTATGTATGTATGTATGTATGTATGTATAAAGTCATAAATGACAGAGAGACAATTTAATCAAATTTTATTTCACAATAAGAAAATTCTGATATTACGACAAATTGTTTCGTAACTTAGAGAACACGTAAATAACTTCCATTATTAAATATGATAATACGAGGGGAAGTCAAAAATTATCTGCACTTTCACCATAACATATCTTCATTATTTCCACACTGCCTTCTGCGCATGCGTTCTTATAGTTGGTACAACTGCGGTCACGTGATCGAAGTTTGAGCCTGATCGCGCAATTTTTTTTCTAGCATTACACTGTAAACATGGCCGCTCCACAAGCAGTGTGCACCAAAGAACAAAGAGCAGTGATCCAAGAGATGGCGATGGTGATGGTGAACCCGTTATATATATATATATATATATATATATATATGTATATATTATTGAAATGGATAAATGAATTATCTTGTTACGGATTATTCAAAAGATAACCGATACCTGGGTAGCAAAAATCACAACAGAAAATTCACGGTTGAGGTTACGACCATGGGGTCTCAAACCCGTGCCTTAGTGCGGAAATTTGAAGTTTATATATCCTCCCATTGTTGACATTCCATCCCTCTACCAACTGGTTACAGACGAACACACAGACACAGTTTTTTTCAGCTGCTTGACCATTAATAGCTGCTATATATATCTCTCTCCCTTGCAGCCTTCTAAACACACTGCCACACATACATAGGCGCACAAACACATACATGTAGGCAATTTCTCACACCCAAAAACTATAGCACTCATTCTTAAAACAATTCGAATATTAACACCAGTCATACAGAATACATTCTCACTCTTTGATTTTCCTGTAACCCTCCCCCCTGTTGGCCGGATTTTGACCTTGATTTATCTCAACGGACTTTTTCGTCGGCTCTCACCCAGCCTGGCGTCAACGCATATTGAGAGACAGTTTTGTGCCATTTATCCCATGGGCTCCTCGCGAGCGTTTGTCGAAAAGTTTGATGTGCATTTTGTTTGGAGAATTAAGTTCCTGGATTTTCCTGAAGAGAAGGCTGCAAAATGGTCTCCTTATTCAATCCGAATTAGGGACTTTGCAGCCTTTGAAACATATGTAGAAAATAATAAAAAGGAATTTTGTTAAATCTTCGTTCAGCTCCATTTCTTCCTACACTAAATATATATGTATATATATATATATATGTATATATACACACACATAGAGACATATATATACATATATTCTTTTACTCGTTTACTTGTTTCAGTCATTGGATTGTGGCCATGCTGGAGCACTACCTTTAGTCGAGCAAATCGACTCCAGGACTTATTTATTGTAAGTCTAGTACTTATTCTATCAGTCTCTCGAGATTGCTGAATCTTCTTATCTGTGGTGGAGCTTGACAGGCGTCCTGCTCCGTCTTGGTGCATCACGCTTGTTCGGTCTCTTTTAAACTTCTCGATCTACTTACTCATACACACTTCAACGCGGCGGTGCACTGTCCCCGTATTGTGCTAAAAGCCTCCGATGGATTTCAGCACCTGACACACATTCCGACCACAGAAATCAGATCACTGCTTTCTGTTCTTCTTTGGCGCACATTGCTAGTGGCGCGGCCGTGCTTACACTGTAAAGCCAGAAAGAAAACTGGCGAGACCAGGCTCAAACTTCGATCATGTGGCCACAATAGTACTAACTATAAGCACACGTACGCAGAAGGCAGTGTGACAATAATAAACATATGTTATGATGGAAGTGCGAATAATTTTTGATTTTCCCTCGTAAATAAATTACATAAGCAGAAAAAATACAGAGCTGATATTGATACGCAGAAAATAATTTTCAATTGTTTTCCAGGTAATGTAGAGAAATAAGGTAGTGTTATATATAATACGACACAACGTTTTACATAAACGACTGTGACACACTGTCACATTGGAGCTGCGACATAACCAAATGGAACCAAGTTGCCGAAGTGGGCACAGACACTCGCTTTGCCCTACACTCACCCCAAAACATATATGTGCAAGTTTGTGTGAATCTCTCTCTCTTTCTCTCACTCACTCACTCACTCACTCACTCACTCACTCACTCACTCACTCACTCACTCACACACTCGCTCATTCACTCACTCACTCACTCATTCACTCACTCACTCACTCACTCGCTCACTCACTCACTCACTCACTCATTCTCTCTCTCTCTGCATATATATATGTATTTACATATATATATGTATAAATATATGTATATATGTATATATATATAAGTATATATATAAGTATATATATACATAACATACACACACACACATATATATATATATATTCACTTTTATTCTTTTACTTGTGTCTGTGTTTGTCCCCCCACCCAACATTGCTTGACAACCGATGGTTGTGTGTTTTTCACCCCACCCAACATCGCTTGACAACCGATGGTTGTGTGTTTACGTCCCCGTAACCTAGCGCTTCGGCAAAAGAGACCGATAGAATAAGTACTAGACTTACAATGAATAAGTCCTGGAGTAGATTTGCTCGACTAAAAGTAGTGCTCCAGCATGGCCACAATCAAATGACTGAAACAAGTAAAAGAGTAAAAGAGTAAAAGAATATATGTATATATATATATATATATATATATATATATATGTACACACACACACATATGTATATATATATATATATATATATATATATATATATATACATAGAGACAATCTCCAAATTCCCTCTCAACACACAAAAATGCAAACAAAACCTCCGCAGAGGAGAAAAACAAGCCTTACAAAAACTAAAAAATGACAAGTCGATTATTATAAAAGAAGCTGACTAAGGTGGAGCAATAGTAATTATGGATACAGACTACTACAAAGAAAAGATACTGGAGTTGCTTAACAACCAGACATACTATAAAGAGGAAACAACACCACCGGAGAAAGCAACAATAAAAAAAATTAGAACATTAGACAATGAATACCAGGACTCCTTTACAGACAAGGAGACTATGTATGCAACTCAAGAACCAAAGATAGCAACTTTTATGGATTACCTAAAATTCATAAAAGCTCTGAAATACAGAGAGCCATTAAGGAACAGAGGAACCACTATATAAGAATACAAAGGCCCGCAGGCCTCACAATGAGATCAATAGTGGCAGGGCCCCAGGCGCCAACACAACAACTAAGTCACTTCATAGATATACTCCTCATTCCAAATACAGTTCCGAAAACACCATACTTGCAAGCTTCGATGTCACAAACTTATACACGTACATACCACACACCCTAGGTCTGGAAGCGATAAAACAATCGGTAGAAAAATACAGGGAACTCATAGATAAGCGTTTCAAAACAGACTTTATCACCCAAGCCACCCAATTAATACTTGAAGAAAACACATTCTCATTCAACAACAAGACATACCGACAGATAAAGGGCACGGCTATGGGTACAAAATTCGCACCTTCATATGCCAACGGGGTGATGGTTTTCCTTGAGAACAAACTATACGAAGAAATAGGGAAAGTCTTCGAACACGATTTCAGAGAAGACATCAAGAAAAAGTGGAAACGCTACCTCGATGACTGCTTCATCTTTTGGAACAAATCAGAAGATCTACGAACATTCCACAACATCCTCAACACTGCATCCATCTATCAACTTCACAATAGATACCAGCTACAACGAACTTATCTTTCTAAACATCAACATCAAGGTAAACAACTCCATCGTCACAACAGACATCCACTACAAAAAACTGACACACACCAATATTTAAATTTCTACTCCTGCCACCCATCCCACATAAAAAGAAACATCCCATATAGTATGGCAAGACGCATATACAGCATAGTAACCGACTCACAAACACGCCAAATAAGACTAGATGAACATAAAAACTTACTACTAGAACAAAATACCTCCTCAAACTAATAAAAAATGGAATCTCAAGAGCAATAAAACTGGATATTACACAACTCAGAACCCCCAAAGCGAAAAACAAAGAAAACATTATCCCTTTCATAAACACACACAACCCTGGAGTTACCAACATGTTTCAAATCATACATTCAAACCTACCAATAGTCCTACAAAGCCCCCAAATAGGAAACATATTAAACAAATATTGCATAAAAAACAGTAGATGACAAGACAAAAACCTGAAGAAACAACAAGAGCGAAATTCTCATCAGAAACTAAAACTGAATTCTTTGTAAAAGAGTGCGGAGATGGTAGATGTGGGATCTGTAGTAACCCCACCTACAAATATATAAAGAGAGACAAACAAATGAAATTTAAAAGTGGTCACATATTCAAAGTAAATGCAGATATGAACTGCAAGACGCAGAACGTAATATACTGCATAACCTGCCCCACGTGCAAGGAGAATTATATAGGTGAACCTGGAAATTCACCGACAACAGAATTCACCGACAACATGTCCGACAGGAGGAACTGCGCAAGATACCACTCAGTAAACACCTAGATACCTGTGGAGAAGGAAAATTTAAGATCTTTCCCTTCTACAAATGTCCAAAGAATGACACCTCCTTTAGGAGGTATATGGAAAAATACTTCATAACTAAGTTCTCCCCCAAATTGAATAGCTGAAAATATTTCTATAAGTTGTACTAGATGAAGGACCACATTTGTAAAGTAGATTGTATTAAACGCACACACACACACACACACACACACACACACACACACACACACACACACATACACACACGCACACGTACTATACATATGTACATATACATAAATAAAAACAATCTTTAATCCAGATTCTCCATCCCATGTCAGCACAGGAATCAAACATTGGCTTGGAAGAACTGAACAATGGTATAAATATCAACAGAATTATTTCTTCTTCCCCTCTTTCTTCTTTCTTCCCTTCTCCAGCGACACCCCTTCCAGATTCACAGGCACCCCCATACACGTACGCACACACTCTCACAAAACAATAATAAAAAGAAATCCAGTCAATTTTTTGAGAAGTGACATTTTACCCCCTTGGAGTGGCCAATTTCTAAAAGCCAAAAATCATTTACAGTTGCAAAAATATAAACACATATTTTTTTCTCCTTTCTCTCCTCCTCCTTCCTTTCATTTCCCTTTCCCATTTAGCACACCTTTCAGATACGCAGATACCCCCCCCACACACACGCACATACACACACACTCTCTCACAAGACAATGATAAAAAGGAAATCCAGACAATCTTTTGAAAAGTAGCATTTTGGCTCCCCCCCAGCTGGTTTTACCATTGCTAAAAGCCAAGGATTGATTGTTATTGACAACTTGACCAGTTTCAAAAACATCAACAAAAATTTTTTCTCCTTTCTCTCCCTTTTCCTCCTTAACACTTCCTTCAGATACAAAAACACACATACACTCACAAGACAATGATAAAAAGGAAACACAAACAATTTATTGAAAAGTGACAGTTTGCCCCCCCTTGGAGTAAACAGCTGGATTTACCATTACTAAAAGCCAAGAATTATTATTAACAAACCGACCAACTGCAAAGATGTCAACAAATGTTCTCTCCTTCTTCCTTTCCTTCTTTTTCTTTAACACTCCTTCCAGATACAAACACACACAAGACAATGATATAAAGGAAATCCAGACAATTTTTGAAAAGTGATATTTTGCCCCCCCCCCATCCTGGAGTAAACAGTCGATTATTATTGACAACCTGACCAGCTGCAAAGAGATCAACAAAAAATGTTTTTCTTCTTTCTCTCCCTTTCCTTCTTTTTCTTTAACACTCTTTTCAGATACAAAACACACACACATGCTCTCTCTCACTTTCTCCCCATTCATCATCCTCTTGTACTATTATATATCTCTGCCCACCACTACACACTCAATAACACTATAAAAAGAGTCAAAATTCCTGTATGAACTTAGTTCAGTTTGAAGACTCCACTAGAATGGACGAAAGCGCTAATATATGATATATGATATATGATGTATAAAAACATGTAACATACAAATAAATATCTGTAAATATAAAACCATCCGAATTTCTGAGCACCTCATTTCTTCTAATATAAAATACCTGCACATCATCTCCAAACCTTCTAATATATATATATATATATATATATATATATATATATATATATATATATATATATATATATATATATATATATATATATATATATATATATAAGAAGTTATAAATGACAGAAATATTTTGATTGAATTTTATTTAACAATAATAAAATTCTAAAAACATGTAAATAACTTATACTATTATATTTAACAATACATAAATTACATGCCTGCATTAATACAAACGGAAAAAATCTTTCAAAATAAGGCAGAATTGAAGCGAGATCCTCAAATGGAAGAAAGTCTTTGTTAAATTCTAAATTCTCGACGTAACGTTATAGGAACGCAAAGTCAAAATTTTAAAAGATTATGGAAGACAATAATAATAAAATTGATATAAATTAATAAGAGGATATTCTAATAAATGGAAGAGAATTTTAGTAATATAATTAAAAAGTAACTACTACATATTATTAGAACAATAAAAAATCCTAAAAATCTGGAAAAAGGTAGTAAACAGAGAGAAAAATATAATAATAATGATATTAGTAATAATGATAATAATAATAATGATAATAATAATAATATTGATAATAACAACAACAACAAACTAAAACTAAATAAAAGTAGAGACAATATTTATGAAATACAGGGATTGACATCAGCAAGAAAATGTGAACAATGTTAAATTTTTAAAAGATTAGAAATTTGAAGATATAAGTAAATATAAAAAAAAAATTATATAAAGCGTGAACGACAACGAAAACAAAACATAAATCAATGAACCATTCTTCCAAGATGAGAAGGGAAATCCATCAAGATTTCAAGAAATAATGATTACTATGTATATATATACGTATATATACTCTTTTACTTGTTTCAGTCATTTGACTGCGGCCATGCTGGAGCACCGCCTTTTAGTCGAGTAAATCGACCCCCAGGACTTATTCTTTGTAAGCCTAGTACGTAAACACACCACCGTCGGTTGTCAAGCAATGGTGGGGAGACAAACACAAACACACAAATATATACACACATACATATATATACATATATACGACGGGCTTCTTCCAGTTTCCGTCTACCAAATCCACTCACAAGGCTTTGGTTGGCCCGAGGCTATAGTAGAAGATATTTGCCAAAGGTGCCACGCAGTGGGAATGAACCCGGAACCATGTGGTTGGTAAGCAAGCTACTTACCACACAGCCACTCCTGCTATATATATATATATATATAGCAGCAACGGTAGCAACTACAGCAACAGCACCTGCTGTAACAACAACAATGGCATCAGGTCCAGAATTAAGGAAAGATGCACTAGCGGCTGTAGCACATTCATTGAACAGTACCCTATACATGATTAAATGGAAGCTCCTTGAACTAGTTGAGATATATATAAACGGAAGCAAACGATGTAAGCTTTACTTGGCAGAAAGAGCAAGATTCCTGCAAAACTCGATTGACCCGGGGTCCAAGAAAAAAAGCATTTAGTCAATGTCTTCATCTGAAGCAATTCCTGTCACAAGCTTGGAATTTCCCATTCGCCGAACAGAATCACTTGAGCAACTTGGATAATCGCTACGTTTGGAGCCGATGTAAGGGAGAATATCTCGTTCCGCCTGAAACACCACCTGTACAGCCATTCCGGATGTATATTTTTTGTTTACAAAACAGACTAACCATGACGTTTTCCTCCAACTTTTGGAGAGGTTATGTTCCTACGGCCATTTGAACCCGACGAGCCACCAATACGGCTAAGCGCTTTATAGGTGCGAAGCCAATGGTCACTCTCTGACCGGCCATAACAATCAACTTCCTAAATATATATATATATATATATATACAGGGAGAGTTTACGTAAAAAAACAAAAGACGAAGACAGGTGATGTACAAAACAAACAGATGTATTAGTATAACGCTCAGGAATAGAAAAAGTCTTTTACGTTTCGAGTCTACGCTCTTCTACAGAAAGGGACACAGAAAAAACAAGGAGAGAAACAAGGAGAGAAAAAAGGAGAGAAAAAAGGAGAGAAAAAAGGAGAGAAAAAAAGGAGAGAAAAAAGAGAGAAAAAAGGAGAGAAAAAAGGAGAGAAAAAAGGAGAGAAAAAAGGAGAGAAAAAAAGGAGAGAAAAAAGAGAGAAAAAAGGAGAGAAAAAAGGAGAGAAAAAAGGAGAGAAAAAAGGAGAGAAACAAGGAGAGAAAAAAATGTGAGTAGTGGCTAACGATCGAGAGGAAGAAAGAATTAGTTTTAAATCTCTGAGTGAGAAAAATGTAGTAACAGTACTACAGAGTAATGTCTATTTACCAAAGTGGCTGTCTTGATTAGGATGATGTCACTACCTGGTTTTAGTCTCAGGAGAACATCTGTTCCACCTGGCTATCGACGCACAGCTGTGTCTTTATACTTTGAACAAGGGAGCTAATGTCTCCACTCAACCTTAAACGGTACCGGCGGACCAGTGGTTTCTGGGTTATTTCTCTTCATCGGCACAAGATAACCGTTGGCTAGAGATGGCTAGAGAATATATTAAGAAAGGGTCAGTCAGAATTTTGGATAATTCTTTATTAGCGCTTTCGTCCGTTCAATCGAACTCTTCTGATATAGAGCGCAGAAAATTTCTCCCGCCTTATATATGAATCGAAAAGAGGATTTTTGTTTTGTTTGGAAGAGGACGAAGAGAAAAGAGGAAAGAAGGGAGAAAGGGAGAGAATAGGGAGAGGGAAAGAGAAAGACAGAGAGGCAGGAAAGTAAAAGAAATCATGTATCTTGGGATGGTCTTTGAGTAGCACGTGGCTGGTGTTAAATGACCTTTCAAGATGTGAATTTTGTTTTTTGGAGAAAGTAGAAAGAGAGAAAGACAGGAAGAAGGACAAGAAAGTGAGAGAAAGAGAAAAAAGAAAAGGGGAAGAGAGACAGAGGAGTAAGTTTATTTTCAATTATATTGTATCGATGTGGTCAACCCGTTGAAATTTAATTACAATTCAAGATGTCATTCTTGATTCAGCCATTGTTTTCAAAAGCATCGCTTTCTCTCTCTCGCTCTCTCTCTCTCTCTCTCCTCTCTTTTTCTCCTCTTCTCTTATATACATATTAACATGTTTGCAAATAAACATGTCTGTACACTCCATCAAGCACTTTATACATACATACATACATACATACATACATACATACATACATACATACATACATATATACATACATACATACATCTATGATAATAAATGCAAAAGCTAATGTCAGTGTGTCAGTGTGTCACATTTTCAACTTTACTCCTCCGACCACCTCTCTCACTATTCAACGACTCTTCTACAATTCCTCATGCTGTACTCCTCTCTCATTATTCAATGACTCTTCTTCTATTCTTCATTCTTGGTTTTTCTTAATCCTAATAATTTAAAAAAAAATATTTCTCAAAATATTATGACTATTTCCGAAAGTAATTTCTCAAATAAACATTTTGAAAAAAATTATTTTCTAAATATTATAACTGTATCAAGTAAATTAACCATAACACATGCTTCATAATGTTCGGAACGGAAATACGTATTGAACTCACTTGCTCATACAATATTACCTCTCATAACTCTCTGTCATAAAAATGTTGGAAACTTAGTATTTTTTCAGATATTAATAAAATTTATAGGACTTATTTTCATGCCGTCGGCCGTCTGAGCTATGGAAACTTAGTGCACTCCGACTGCATGAAAATGAATTCGACTAATTTTATCATTACCTTAAAGAATACTAAAATACTAAATTTCAAACATTTTATCGTCAAATACGTTCAGAGCAATTCCAAACCATAAAAATCGCACTTTAAAATAGTGTTTAGTGACAGTGGTGTAAGTTTCCTTCAAACTACGAACAAGAGTTTAGATAACAAGAGTTTAGATACCCACCAGCTACGACAAATAATTGTTTGTATGAAAAATAAGACTCCACATACATCAAATTGTCTTTAAATTAAGTGGTGGCAGAAGAAGTATCGTTGAACTTTTAAGAGGTAAGTTTATTGTTGCCTACGGCCAGATATATATTGGTTGTTCAAGGGTAGGGAATGGAATCAAGCTATTTGTACTGATCCCGAATGGGAAGACAAAAAAATGTTGTTTACCATGCAGCTTTGCAATAAGTTCCAAGTCGACAAATTAAAATTGTTGTTTTGATGAAAATTATTCATTGCTTGAAAACTATTGTTGAAGTTTAATAAAATTCAATGAAGAGCCCTTTGCAGGAGCTAGCTTAACCCCCCACCCCTGATAGGGCGGCTTTTAAGCTAGTACATACATATATAGATATGCGTGCGTGTGTGTGCGCGTGTGTGTGTGTGTGTGTGTGCTCCTTGCTCTGCTTTTCTCTTGTGTTTGTTTAGTCCTTCAGGACAGTTTTCATTCTCCTTTGCGTTACTCTACACTTGTCTGTCTGCTAGCCCACGGATTTTTTTCTCGTAAATGTACTATTATTATTTTTTGCTATCTTCACCTGACCCTAAGGTCATATTCCTTTTATTTATTTCGTTTTTTTGTCCCTCATCCGCCCACTAAGAGTCTCGTCTCGAATTCCGTTCATCCATTTTCGTATGTCATTTTCCGTATTCCTTATTCATCCTTGTTTGTCCGCCTCGTTTTGTTTTTTATGTTTTGGTCGCACTCCCAGCAAGTGTTTATTACTATACGTGTTTGTCTTCTGAAAATATTATTCACGTAATGCCACGCACTCCTTACTTTTTACCTATATATATATATATATGCTTATATATGTATTAAACAAAATTGAAGAAGGGAAGCAATCCAGTATAGCCAGTGGCATGAATTTAGACAACACACATGCACATAAATATATTAAATATAAAGCGAATTTTGGATTTATTGAAACTATCTTCGTTTCTAGAGGGGCACAGATAAAATCAGAAGCTTTTTAGCAATTGCAACAGACTCCGAATGTAAAATCTGTATTTGTTGTCAAATATGTCTGTAGCCGTCTGATGTCTATGGCACTGTGCATCCACCAGGTGCTCAATATTAAAAGCATATTTCGTTTAATTTTCTTTATGAATGTCATTTGAAATTAATATTCAAGATAATAAATATTTTTGCTTGAAGTTCTTCATTTCTTCAAATTATTTGAAACCTCTGGGTCCTTTTTATAGATGAAGTCTTTGTAATGATAGACCTTATGAGACCAATAAATTTTAAAATTTTGCACTATTGTGAAGTATTTCTTTTGTTCTGCAACAGTCTCTGCTGATTTGTAGGTGTGATTATTTATTGGAAGTATCTGCCAAAATTCAGTTTATGTTGTAGATTCAAATATTTTTTTTCGCACAGTTGCTTGTCTGTTAGCTCATTGACAGCGTAGTTTTAAGAGCACCTTTCATATCAATCCAACTATTGTCTTAACCAATGCACTTTTGGGAACTAGATTCATTGCACCATTACTACGGGAAAGAAAATTTACCTCTTCTACATGTAATAAGGTTTGGTCAAAGTATCCAGTCAACAGATCTCAAAAAAAGATTGACTCATGTTTGTTAGGTAAGCCCAAAGTTCAACGGTGTTTACTACTTTTGGAATCAGTGGCAGAGGTTGATGAGAGTTATCTGACAGGATTATTTTTACTCCTCCCATATGAGATTTCTTTTCACACATGTCCTGAAACACCTGAAGAAACAGTAGTAATACCTATGATTTTATATTGAACTTTGACAAGTAACGACACCGAACAGCTATGTCTTTCCTGTTACACCTTGAATATCAATGATGCAAATTCTGGCTTATTGTTGCCAAATCCATCCTAAATAGAATAACCTACTGTGCGCTTGAATTCATTGAAATTTACATTTTGCTATTAAAGTGTCTTCACTTTATAAGATACGTTTTTCTAAATTTCTTTTACTAGATTATTGACTTCAGAGTAGTTAAATTGAGAGAGAGACCTAACTTTTAAAGATGTTCGCCATTTATATCCATGAGCTTGTCAATTAGAGTAGCATTATATAAATTTACCTACTTACAATAACACCTTACTAGAGTATACTTGCAGAGCTTCATGCTTGAAATATTTGGCACGATCACCAGAATATTGAGCTGCAATGGATGTGAAATGGCTGTTTTACAGCGTTTTAACAGTTTGATGATATGAACATTAAGACTCATAGGTGTTTAAAATATAGAAGCTTCTGATTATGTTATTATAACCCTGTGCATCATTCTTCAGGCAGCCATGTACAAAGTATGTCTCTAAATGGTACAAACTTTAGTACTTACTATTTAAGGTTATTGAAATAAAACTGAACTTCGCACCTCATGAAAAACTCGTAGAAAAAAGCACTGTTAAAACATATGCCAGATTGGTTTTAACAAAGATATCTCGGTTTTTCCTTTCCGTTACTTCTGGTGTCATGTCTATTGAGATAGTAGTTGATAGTACGGAAATACTTGTGTAGTGTTGCATTCCTTGGAATTTGTGTTGCGGTTGATTAAGCGAAGTAAACCTTTCAGCCATTTTCCAAGTTGACTGTAAGTTATTAAATACTGGAGTCTCTTTATGAAGGAGAAAGCCAAAAAGCAGAGCTTCCGCTTCGGAGTACATGCCAATATTGGTTCCTTTAAACGACCAAATAATTCCAGCTGGAAGCCTCACTATGTGATTCCATATATTTGGTTTCACTGCCACAGAAGGCCTCTTCTAGAGGAAGCACACAGTTAAAACTGCATCTCCCCAAAAATAACCTTTCTCTTCAGAGTCAGATGATATTTCATGACGTAACAGTTATCGATACTCTGAAAAACCTTGGCAGAGACTATATTAGAGTATTCCTCTCATGTCTGGAACAGTGTTAATGCAGCACAGAAAAACATCATAGAACGCAACCACAAAAGGTCAACCCGATTGATTAACACCAAGCTAATTACAAACATGCTCCAGCCTCTAGTCTACCCGCGTACTGTCTACTTCCCTGCTCCCATCTCTCGCTTTTTCTTTCTGCATGCACCTTAATATAATAATCTCTGTTTTTTTAAATCGGTTGCAATCATACTACTTCCTCTCGGGTATTTTCGTCTCACTTACTTCTCCTCTCGTTATATTTTTTTGTCCAACATTTCAGGCCCCAAAATAATTACTATTTCTAGTCCTTTCTTTCCAGAGCTTCTACTCTCTGGAATTCGCTCCCTTTTTATATCTCTACTGCAAGGGGCCAATATCACTGGTATGTATGGGAAGGACTTCAAAGACCATAGGCTCTGTCTCTCCTTCCAAATCTAGGAAGGAAGGCGTGCATATGTGTACATGTGCGCGTGTTTATGTGCAGTGCATGCGTGTGTGCCATCTTTGTGTTTGTATTTATCACACATCACTCGGCAACCAGTGTTTATTTGTTTTCGTGCCTATATCGTATCGGTTCAGCAAAAGACCATTTACTTGACTGAAAATTAAGTGCTGGAGGTGATTTCAAGGGCTAAACCTTTCAAAATGGTGCCTTCAAGATGGTGACTACAGAGGTCTGGTTCGTATGGTCAGTCAAACCCAAAGAATTACCGGACGTATTATTAATGCCAATGTTAGGCAGGGAAGTTTGCATCTATTATGGACCCTAAATTAGGTGTGATAGAGTAGGAGATCTTAATAGAAGATTTGTTAAAGATAGAGTAATATTTATGTTGTGGTGGAAAAATGGAGATAAAATTTTAAAGAAAATCTTGCAGGTTTTCCCACCAAATCTGGGGTTGGAATTGATCTCTAGGAGTAATAACACCTACTCGAATAGACCCTACACGATTCAATAATACCAACCATAATTCTACTTCCCATACTATTACTAACATGACCACATATAACCGTGGCGACACCCCTCCTAGCCCAACACCGGTACTTCTTTGGGGGCAGGTGAACCTATGTAAAAATACTTATGTCTTACATTGGCACACTATAATTTCCCTTAAACACTGATTTTCTAAAGGACAAACGATTTTGTTTTTACAGTTACACAAGCACTTATTCACTTGTATTTGATACCCATGGTTAGAAGAACCTTACTATTCCTCCTCTGAGAATTAGGTGTTAAGGCAGGATTATTATTATGAATAACAATGTGTTAACTGTATTATCAGAGTCAGAATTACTTTTGCTTAAAGAATCGAAATCTAGTTCAGGAAAATTATTATTACAGTTCATCTCACAATTCACACTATCGATTCTACTCTCGTTTACATATTTTGAGTTGAGATATTTCCTAATTCTCCGTTTATTATATACTACTATAGTCTCATAATTTCTGGTGGCTGAAAACAAAACTTTTATACTATGGCGATTAAATGATTTCCATATCTGCCTTGAAGAGATATTTTAACTAATTCTGAATAAATATTATTAAATTTTATTGGTAATTTTATAATGAAAAGTTGTCACAGATTTCGGAAAACATTTAAATATTTCAATTCTTAATTATAATTTGTTTGTATATATTATATAATAAGCATAATTTTGCTATTATATTTAATAGATAAATAAATATTGTCACGTCGTAGAATCTCTATTTCTAATTATCATAACATAGAATTCGTATGTTTATTTCTTTTTCTTTCGTTATCGACTGACTTCACCAAGAGTTGAATACAAAAAATAGCTTTTCTTAGATTATATTTCTTCTCAACGTTCTTTTTGTATGCATTCGTGTACTGGAGACATTTTCTTATTTCACTTTGAACTTAACTCAATTTGTATCACCTTGTAAACGTTCTGTTAACATGTATTTTCGGATATATCAATTTGTTAATACAGCAGAAACGATCATCATGGTGGATTCTACAATTAACGATATGATTTTCTCTACCTGTGTTTTTATTATCTGATTCCCTAAATTTCTCAAGATTCTTCTAAATATTATTTGGATCTACTTTTCATGCATGAGGAATTAACTTAGATGTTTATTTTACTTGCATTTATTGGTGTCTGATAATTTGATATAGTTAACCAAATTCCTTTAAAAATGAGTGCTTTATTGATATCTGTTTGGATTTTTAATCACATTTTTAAAATTCTAGTATATATATAAAATAAGATTTGTATGTTTTGCTTTGTATATGTATTTTCATGAATATACTTGCATATCTAGACATGCTCATATATACTTAAATGATAAACTTCTGGAAAGTTTTACAGATTTTTACATTTCCAGAGATGGATTGGATCTGTAGTATTCGAATCAGCTTTCTCCTTTCTGGATTTGAGAAGCCTAATTTCTCAAGATTGGTATTTAGGTAGTCTGTTACATACCTCAGTGTCCCAATAATTACAGGTATAAACCTGAACTTTAACCTGGATAGAGTAACTGCAGATTTCTTTATAGTTCAGCGTAGGTATTCTCTTTTTCGCTGATCTTTATATCCATAACTATACACAGTTTCTCTTCTCTATCCCAAATCATTATGTCTGGTATATTGTGTTTATATTTTATTGAGGTTTACACTAGGACATTCGACCAGTACTCCTTTTTATTATGTGGTTATGGCTTTCACCATACTGTGGGTTCTTATTTCTTTGTCTTCGGGTTAATCCTTTCGATGGATCTCGTTATACAGTGTCCTAGAAACATCATGTCTCATCGGGAGATAATATCGTGATGGCATTTTCGGACAACTGCTTATGATGTGGTCGATATCTTCGGTGTTAACTCCGCAAAGTCTACATCGGTTGTCACATTTTACTGTTTTTCATGCATCTCTGTCCCTTTTATGCATCAGGTATTTGGTTGATATTTCTTGTTTCTGGATTGCATACCCTTCAGAGTAGGAGATAGTAATCCGGTTGTTGGTGATCAATGTTACACTCATCTCTGAGCTTTCTACTAACATATCCATGCATAGTTTTTTGCTCATAAGTGCTCATCCTTTCATCTGATGATACATTGCGGTAAAATCGTGCGACTACTTTGGCCATGTATTTAAGGTTATCATACAAGGAATTCTGCTCAAAGAGCTGCTTTCCAAGTCTCGTGATGTTATCAACTTCATCTATGCAAACTTGGTCAACGGATGCACTTCGACAACTCGGTGGTTAAAAGATGTTGCCGACATACATATGTCGGCGGAAGCGTTAATATGTGGTAAGTTTGCTTCCGAACCACATGGTTCCGAGTTCAGTCCCATTGCGTGACATCTTGGGCAATTGTGTTCTACTGTGGCCTCGGATCAACCAAAGCCTTGTGAGTGGATTTGGTAGTAGAAACTGAAAGAAGCCCGTCGTATATACATTACTGTAGCCCGAGGCTATAGTAGAAGACACTTGCCCAAGGTGCTACGCAGTGGGACTGAACCCGGAACCAAATGGTTGGTAAGCAAGCTACTTACCAACCCCCTGGTTCTGGGTTCAGTCCCATTGCGTGGCAGCTTGGGCAAGTATCTTCTACTATAGCCTCGGGCCGACCAAAGCCTTGTGAGTGGACTTGATTGACGGAAACTGAAAGAAGCCCGTGTATGTATGTGTGTGTATACGTTTGTGTGTCTATTTGTCCTCCCAACATCGCTTGACAACCGATGCTAGTGTAACATAGCGGTTCGACAAAAGAGACCGATAGAATAAGTACTAGGCTTACAAAGAATAAGTCCTGGGATCCATGTGTTCGACTAAAGGCAGTACTTCAGCACGGCCGCAGTCAAATGACCGAAACAAGTAAATGAATAAAAGAATTATATATATATGTATATATAGGCGCAGGAGTGGCTGTGTGGTAAGCGACTTGCTTCCCCGCGCATGCGTTGGTCAGTGTTTCTTTTTGCACTGCTAGGAGTCACGACACTAACGTGTGAAGCACAGCTACAAGGTAAGACATTTGTTTTTTGGGGGGATTCAGTGTGGGTTTGTTGCTCGTGTTTGTCTATTTTGTCGAACAAAAAGTCTCCACTGAGTTCCTGGCAAATTGTCTGCCTGTAGTTGTATTTAAAGTCTCCCTTACAGGTGAGAAGTGTGTTTTGGGGGCGTATTCCTCCTTCTATAATTGTGCTTATTTTTTTTTTACTAATTTTTGGTGAAATCGTTATCTGGCTGTTTTGTGCACTGGATTACCAAGTGGATTACCGAATTGGCCAGGAGTACCAGAACAGCCAGAAAAATAGTTTGCTGTGTTTTTGAACTGTTTCTTGTCTTCTTCCTTCCTGCATTCTTTGAACTCTGTGAACTTTTTCCCACAAAAAACATGGCAAAAAAGATAAATAACACTACGTCGGAGTGGGAGATTGTCCTACCCAAATAGTGGATGAAAAACTTTGAAGAGAGGACGGTGGTGTTAAGGACTTAGTCAAAGTCGCTCGACACCTTCGCGCTCTTTAAAAAGACAGAAATTGAAATAGAGATGGCAGAGTACTTGCCAACTATTAAATTCATCTCCAGAGGGGGGTCAAATATGCTACAGTGTGGTTGCTATTGACACTCCTGGGGAGTATCGTAAATTTGCGAGCCAGCCCTTACAGGGCAAAAAGATTTTATTTCTTCCCACGTATGGTGGGAAGAAGTTGACAACATCCCCAAGTATCACCTGTGCCTGGAACCGAACCACATCAAAAAGAACTATCCCCAGGACCACAGTAGGGTCCTGGAACAGTTGGTTGTAGAAGAGATCCCCTCCCTCTCCAGAGGGAGAGATGGAGGTAGTCGAGGTGGTAGAGACCTCTCCGAAAAAAGGAAGAAGGTAGGCAACAATGGTTGCTCCCCGAAGGACCCTAAAGCTGCGGGATGGAGGGATAATACTCCGGTTAAAGCAAGGGAACCACCCCCTCCCGTATCAAAGACAAGGAAAAAAGAAGAAAAAGAATGGGACAGTGCCGGCGGTTAGCAGTATACTGCCGGCATGTCCCGAAACCTCGTCGGTGGGAATTGTGCCACCGACGGCGGAAACTGTGGCACCTCCCAATGTAACGAATGAGTAATTTGTGATCTTCTTTCTTAAGGGAGGGGCTGTAGAGAACTTTGTGAGGAATCTGGAAGGTCGGGAACAAGAGGTCCTGAACTGCATTGAAAGCCCAGATTGGCCTCCGCAGGTAGCTGCGGATGTCATAGCGGAAAATTATTTCTACAGGGTGATGGATTCCTTTACCAATGATGAATACAATTATCTTTTATGGGGCCCCGACTTGCGACTGCAGGCGGCAAGAGACTTAATCGGGGAGGTAGAGTAAGAGGTCTCAGTGCCTCGATTAGAATTTGGTGATTTTGGTAAGTGGCTTAATTCCTCAATTTGAAAGTTACTACTTTCACCCTCCGCAAAAAATCCCAAATTTTATTTAATTTGCTTTGCGGGAAGGACTGTTTCAACGAAGTCGCGTATTGTTCTTGTCCTTGTAACGCGGAATATACAGGGACAACTGATGAAGGGGAATATTCTTTATGTTGCTTGTCTCGTTTCTCTGTTTTTTTCGTTGTTCAAAAAAAAGTTCGTTTTCTATGTTTTTGTTTTTATGTTTTCGTTTCTCATTGTGTTCAACGTTTTTTTGATGTCCTGTACCCATATATGCACGTATATATACATATATATGTAGGTATGTACATATATGTATGTATATATGCATATATTTATGTATTATACACACACACACACACACACACACACACACATACACACGCACACACACACACACACACACACACACACACACACACACACACACACACACACACACACACACACACACACACACATATATATATATGTATGTATGTGTGTGTCATTATGCGTTTGTCTCCTCGCATCGATTGACAACCGCGGCTAGTTTGGTTGTTTCCGTAACTTTGTGGGGTTCGGCAAAAGAAGTCCATAGAATAAGTAGCAGGCTTAAAAATCTAAGTATTAGACTCGATTCGTTCGACGATACCCTTCAAAGCGGTACATGTGAAGAGAAATAAGGATTAAGTCCAGGCAAGTACTTTGGTAAGCAGTCCGTTTCATAAACCCGGCTAATAGAAAGACTAATAAAGAGTAGCAATCCGTTTGTGTTACGCATATCATGTGACAGGTGCAACACAGTAAATTCAAGGTTCTTCACCAATAAATAGGTTGGTATATAATCACAGATTATAACTGCAGTCAAACAAAGAATGAATATATTCATGAGATACTTTAATCGCTAACATGTTTCGAATGATCCAATAAGTTGTGTCTATTACATACTATGGTTTGCAGGCTCAATCGATCAATTATTTGATCAATTAATAACCCAATTCATAGAACAGTTATTCTACGATACATTCTCATCGGAGCTTTCAAGTATCTGTCGAATTTTTGGGGGGAAAATAGACGCAATCAGAGTTTGTGGAAGGAAAGACAGCTAATACTAGAATTAAATTTCTTCTTAATTTTTATCATCTTTATGGCGAGTTCATAATCGTGAGAGGTAATTCCCTTATGAGATGCTGGCGAAATGAAGTCTGTGAGAGAAACGATTGGAAATGAAGCCTGTTTAGTGTTTATATTAATCTGTCAGTCAAGCAGTAGAGCTGAGTAAAGTCTAGGTTTAGTTGAGTGCGATCCAGCATTTAGTAGAAAACGTAATGTAATAAAATTACCTTTCTAAATTACTTGACAATTTAAATTTAACTATCGTTAAATAGAATTCTATTAAAATGGAATTAAGCTGAATTACGTTTGCTGTGCTGATTATAAACTCGTGATTGGAAGGTTGCTTTAAATTTAGAAATTTGATAATATTATGTAGTGAGTATATCAAAAGTGAGGAATAAGAATCATTAGAAAGTGATTTAATTATCAGGTAAATTAACTCAACATACGATTATTTGGGAGAGGATTTTTTGCAAGATTAAATCGTGGGTGGGTTAATAACCAATAAGTTTTTAAATTGAACTCCTTCGAGGCGAAGGGAAATCCCAGTCCTTATTCTGAGCTCAATTTTAATGAAACAGGTATTTCTAATCAGGATAATGAAAATGATAAAATATCTCATGTGTCTAGTCAGGATGTAACGGATGATAACATTTCAATGTCTCATATAGGGAATAGCCTACAATAAATGAAAATTCTGATAACTATAGGCCTAATGAGTTATGTCTTGTTGGATCCGTAGAAAATGGATAACCAATGTTTAAGGGAAAATATATATAATGTTTGATAAGAACACTTGGAAGTGTCTATCTGTATTCAGGCACTTCTGCTACAAAATTCAAGGCCAGAAGAATAATTGCAAAACTTGCTTTAAATACAAAAGAAAAGAAACCGTTACCTTACGGAAGTAGAGTTAAATAAACCCATACTTAAATTACTTTCTAATGATGTTTAGCCTTCACTTCTGATATATCCACTAAATAATCTTATAGACACTCCTTTCCTAACTATTTCTAAACTTGATACTGCCTTCCAATCACGAGTTTATAATCATCACACGTAACGTATTTCAGTTTAATTGCTTTTTAAACTTTTAGTTAATAGCATTCTACTTAACGATAGTTAACTTTAAATTGTCAAATTATTTAGAGAAGTAATTTTATTACATTCTGGCATAAATTGCAATAAAAATTACTACCATTATACGGAGGAGTGCTACATATGATGTAGCATGATTTAGAGTTGTTAACATTATTCACCCTGAGGGTCCAAATGAATTTGGCCAATAACAAACGGTTTTCTTTTATATTATATAATATTTAAAAGAAGTAATGCGATTATTTATCTAGCCTCGAATTTTGTAGCGAAATAGCCTAAGAAATAATAGACATTTCGAGGTATTATTATCAAACATAGGCGTAGGAATGGCTGTGTGGTAAGTAGCTTGCTCACCAACCACATGGTTCCGGGTTCAGTCCCACTGCATGGCACCCTGGGCAAGTGTCTTCTACTATAGCCTCGGGCCGACCAAAGCCTTGTGAGTGGATTTGGTAGACGGAAACTGAAAGAAGCCCGTCGTATATATGTATATATATATATATATATATATGCGTGTGTGTGTTTGTGTGTCTGTGTTTGTCCCCCCAACATCGCTTGACAACCGATGCTGGTGTGTTTACGTGCCCGTAACTTAGCAGTTCGGCAAAAGAGACCGATAGAATAAGTACTAGGCTTACAAAGAATAAGTCCTGGGGTCGATTTGCTCGACTAAAAGGTAGTGCTCCAGCATGGCCACAGTAAAATGACTGAAACAAGTAAAAGAGTAAAGAGTAAACATTATATATATATATTTCCCTTAAACATTGATTATACATTTCCTATACTTCCTACATGACATAAGTTATTAGGCCTATATTTATAAGAATTCTCATTTATTGTATTAGTTTTAAGGCCATTCCTTATATGAGACATTGAGATATTATTATTCGCTACACACTGACTAGACACATGTGACATATTAGTTTCTTTAGCCTGTTTCATTAAAGTTAAGCCTAGATCGCTTCATACGCTCAGAATAAGGACTAGAATTTTCCATAGGCTGGAAGGTGTTCAGTTTTAAAAATTATTTCTTATGAATCCACCCACGATTTAATCTTGTAAGAAATCTTCTCCCAAATTATCGAAAGTTGAATTAATTAACTCGATATGTTTTAATGATTTTAATTCTTCATTTTTGATATACTCACTAAATAATGTTATCAACAATGTTATCAACATTCCTTTCCGAACTATTTCTCAATACAACCTTCCAGTCACGAGTTTCTAATTGTTACACTTTACATAATTTAGTTTAATCATTTTTTAATGTTTTAGTCAATAGAATTCTATTTAACAATATTAATTGTAGTTTAACGATTGCTAACTTTAAATTGTCAAATAATTTAGAAAGGTAATTTTATTACATTCTGTTTTCTACTAAATGCTGGATCGCAATGCTGGATCGCACTCAACTAACCCTATTAAATAGGCTTTATTTCCAATCGCTTCTCACGCAAACTTCATTTCGCCAACATCTGGTGACAGAATTACCTCTCACAAGTATGAACTCACTGTAGAGATAATAAAAAAGGTGACGAAATTTATGTCTAGTATTATGTCTTCTAAAAAATTCGACAGATATTTGAAAGCACCGACGAGAATTCATCGTGAAATAACTGTTTCTCAAATTAGGTTATTGATCGATCAAATAATTGATCGAGTGAGCCTTCAAACTATAGTGTGTAATGGACTTAACTCATTGGATCATCCGAAACATGTATATTTCTTCATCGCCAGATCGAGCTGCTACTTCTCCGGATTTGGGAGATCACAGCTCCGGTTCTACGGGCATGTGATTAGAATGTCGCAGAAGAGAATCGGAAGACGGATTCTGCAACCCAAGTCAACCAATAGACCAAGCACACGATGGTTGGATAATATCCATAAGTCTATGTTGATTATATTTGAGTATCCCACCGGAAAGTCAAATGATAGTTGTCTCTGATACCACCCTACAGAAGAGGTGACTGAGTACTGTACTCACATGACCTTCTCAGGAAGAGTAGGCGGAGAAAATAGACAGCTAAATTTTTTTGGCATACCACACACACACACACACACACGCACACACACACACACACACACACACACGTGATAGTATCAAACAGTGGGAATGAATGATCAACGCGGCAGCTGACGGATACATATTCCTTAATTATGGACTAACAATGCTCTGCTGCTAATGGCCTCTGCTTTAGAAGAGAATACACACTAAACGAGATTACATATTCTAATATATATATATATATATATATATATATATATATACATATATATATACATATATATATGTGTGTGTGTGTGTGTATGTGTGTAGAGTGGACGGCTTTCCCTGTCTCTCTCGCCGTCCTCAAAGCGTTCAAAATATTTTTCCATTCGTTCTGGCTTAACAGTCCTCAATGTTCGTGTTACTGTTATTCTCCTTGTCCTGTCTTTTACTGTTTATATTTTGTATTGTTTTTACTGTCCTGTTTTTGTTGCCATTTTTACCCCTCCGCAAAAAAATCTCAAATTTTATTTAATTTGCTTTTGCGGGAAGGACTGTTTCAACGAAGTCGTATCTCGCCTTTACCTTCGAAACGTGGAGTAGATGAAACAGAGGCGGCTGAAGAAAGGGAATGTTCCTTGTGTTGTATGTCTTGTACTCTATTTTTTCGTTGTTTAAGAAAAATGTCCATTTCCCTGGTTTTGTGTTTATGTTTTCGTTTCTCATTGTGTTCGACGTTTTTTTGGTGCCCTGTACCCATATATGCAGGTATATATACATATAGATGTAGGTACGTACATATATGTATGTATATGTGCATGTTTTATTTATTATTTTGTTATTATCTATCTATCTATCTATCTATCTATCTATCTATCTATCTATCTATCTATCTATCTATCTATCTATCTATCTATCTATATATATATATATATATATGTAATTAATAAAAAAATAAACGAAGTAAAAACACAGCAAGTAAAAAACAACAACGCGAGGACGTGGTACATGCAAAGTATTAAAAGACGCTGAGGGGAGGAAAGAAAGGTTACAGAGGAAAGTCCAAGAGAAGGGGATGACAGAGGGAAGAAAAATCGCCAACAACCCCCACACACACACACACACACAAACACCCCCATACACATGCATGTATATATATATATGTATGTATGCATGTATGTATGTATGTATGTATGCATGCATGCATGTATGTGTGTATGTATATGTATTTCGGGCGATTATAGTCCCTGACAATGTATATGTATACAATTATGTGCTTTGCCTACAGCATTATAGCATTTTAGCTTTATTTCTGGCAGTGTAAGTATGTAGGTGTTTCTAATACCCAAGTCATATTTAGTGACAATTGTAACTTATTACTGGATTGATAAGATCATTTTGTGAAGACATGATTCTTGTGAACCCTCATATGTCTTTCAAGAACCGAAATCGATTTGCAAGCCCTTTCACACACTATGCATATCGAACCACCAGTTGCTCTTTCATGGGACTTCAGATGGTTGACCTACCCAGTCTAGGAAAGGAGTACGCAACCACAAGTCTCCCCCCTCCAGCATTTCATGTTCCCGTTGAGGTTCTCTGAAGCCAGCTCTTTAGGCTTCGTGCTCATGGTGACCTACAACTATTTAACAACCTTCCCTTACACACTTCGTCCAGAGCTTATTCTTCCCAGTTCTTTACATTGATTTGCAGATTCTTCAGGCCGCCTTTTGTGCAGTCTTCGTATATTTTGCTTTTGGTTTGTGCTGAGAACGCTTTTGTGCAGACTTTATATATTTTAATAAATCTCTGAACGAGGTATAAACAGTAACTGCACGACAATGTGAGGGGTATTTGCAAAGGGAGGTCATCCTTTCCTCGTCAACCTAAGTGATACGCACGGACTGCAGTTTCTAGGTATTGACCTGTCATCAGCGTACGACAATCACCGTTTTTCGTACGCTGATGACAGGTCAATACCTAGAAACTGCAGTCCGTGCGTATCACTTAGGTTGACGAGGGAAGATGACCTCCCTTTGCAAATACCTTTGGGCACAGAAAGTGTGCCTAAAGCCAGCTGGAGACGATGTTCTCCTGGGGCTACAAGCTACAGTAACACCCACCCTTAGTGGTTAGCCATATTGAGATGGCAAATATCCCTCACTTTGTATATTTTGCTTTTGGTTTATATTGAGGACACTTTCCAATGTACATTTCATTATAGAACAACTGCTTTGGAATCCTATTATCCATCATGTGCACAACATCGCCTGCCCAACGCATCTGTGTAGATATGATGAATGTCTGGATGCTTGTGCATCCTGCCTTTGCATACTTACATATATACAGACATATGTACATACATATATACAGACACACATATATACATATAGGCGCAGGCGTGGCTGAAGTGGTACGAAGATTGCTTTTCGGAAACATTCTACGTTCAGTCCCACTGCGTGACACCTTGGACAGGTGTCTTCTACTATACCTCAAAACCAAGCAAAGCCTTGTGAGAAGATTTGGCTGACGGAAACTGAAGCCCGTCGTATATATACAAATACACACACACACACACACACATACATCCATACATCCATACATACATGTGTACATGCACACAGACACACATATATGTGTGTATGTATGCGTATATAAATATATATATATATGTGTGTGTGTGTGTATGTGTGTGTGAATATGAGTCTATGCTTGTGTAACTTTGTGTGTGTTCTGTTTGTCCCCCACCAGTGCTTGACAACCAATGTTGATTTGTGTAGGTCTGATGTGGTAACTCTGTTAGGGCCCCTGCCATGAGTAAATTTGTATGCTTCGGGATTGCCTCGGGAAAAGGGGGCACCCCACAGACACCACAACAGATCCAGGGCAAATGAGGTTTTCCAACTCTTTAGCTGCTCATCAAAGAGCTGGTAATTCCATACAAATTCTGCACCCTGGTAACTGTCGGTCTCGGGGCGCTTGTACCAGTGCACCACAAGTGTGAAGGATGTGAGAATGGGGCTGGCTCTGTACAAAACATGCTCACTCTAATAACATTCAAAAGCTCCCTTCTTAAGTCCAATACTGTGCAGCTATGCCGAAGAGAGTCCACCTTATGCATATTCAAACATGCATTCCTTCATTTACACCCCCCCACACACATGACAAAGCCTTTTTACTCAGGTCTCATCTCCCCTCAAGTAGCAGTAGGTGACAACGGACATAGCCTTCTCTCTCTCCTTCTTTCCCTCCTCATTCACATTATTTTAAACTCTTTTTAACCAAACTTTACTCTGCTTACTTATCTTTGATTTACTGCTTCATTCTCTTCCTT
The DNA here is from genome assembly GCF_006345805.1 of Octopus sinensis. Lineage (NCBI taxonomy): Eukaryota > Metazoa > Mollusca > Cephalopoda > Octopoda > Octopodidae > Octopus > Octopus sinensis. The sequence goes on from NC_043011.1 coordinate 588,205, forward strand.
CATTTATCCTTTCTCTTAATTTCTATATCATTTTCATTCTCCAATGGCTTTTCTTTTGCACCCCTCCCCCCACCTCTCTCGCTGTTTCATTCCCGGTCATTTTTGTTCCCTTTTGACTAAATACTTCTCTCACTCCCTTCTCTCGTTTCCTCTTTTTTCCCCTCAGCTTGTCTGTGTCGATATGTCCGACTGCTTATCTATCCATCCGTCCACCTCAATATATATATATATGTATATATATATATATATATATATATATATATATATATATATATATATATATATATATATATATATATATATATATATATATATATATATATATATGTATATATATGTATATATGTATATGTATGTATGTATATATACATATATATATATGTATATATATATATATATATATATATATATATATATGTATGTATATATACATATATATATATGTATATATATATATATATATATATATATATATATATATATGTATATATACATATATATGTATGTATGTATATATACATACATATATATATATGTATATAAATATGTATGTATGTATATATACACACACATATATATATATATATATATGTGTGTGTGTGTGTGTGTGTGTGTGTGTGTGTGTATGCATACATACATATACGTATATGTATATATAGTCATACATATATGCGTGTATGTACGCTTGTGTCTGTGTGTACGTGCGTGCGTGTGTATGTATATATGCATTAAAATGTGTCTGTCAATCAATCTATCTATACATATACGTATTCATGTACGTATACACGCGCGCGTGCGCGCACACACATACAAGTACCGACTCTGTTTATTTTGTATCTTACTTTAGTCTTTCCTCTTTTGTCTCCACTCATCTGTCTCGCTATAAACGTTTTTTTTTTCATGTTTCTCTCCTCTCTTTATCTGCCTCCTTTCGTTACTTTCACTATCGCCTCTTTTCCTTCTCTCTTGCGCTTTCAATTAGCCTTTCACTCTCTCTCTCTCCCTCTTACCTCATTTATTTCTCTTACACTGGCGGAATTAATTTCACGCAGTCTAAATTTCTGGTGTTACACCGTCTCTTAGTATCTTTAACGGAATACCACGGTACACGCTTTTCTATACACAAAATATTCATTACAAATCAAGGAACTTTAAAAATGCCCGGGATAGAAAATAAAGAGAAACGGAGGTAAGTGTTCTCAGGCAACCATGTCTTTTGATTAATTTTGTTTTCTCGTTATTATTGTCATTATTTAAATTTATACTTTTTTATATCTTTTATTTCATTGGCCAGCACTATTATTATTGTTTTGAAGAGTCGTTGGAGCGTCGCTCAAAATGCTTTGCGGTATTTCTTCCGACTTTCTACATTCTGAGTTCAAACACTCATCGAGGTCGATAAAACCCGACGAGGTCGATAAAAATGAAGTACCAGTTAAACACTGGGGTCGATGTTATCGACTAAGCCCCCTCCCATCAAAACTGCTGGCCTTGTTATCATTCCATTTTCGGGTATCATTTCTTACTTTCTTGGGGGAAGGGGATTCATAACACGCGCTACTGGTGTTGCTTCTACTACTACTAATACTACTACTACTACTGCAACAAACAACAACATCATCATCATCATCATCAACAACAACAATTATAATAATAGCTTCAAATTTCGGCACAAGGCCAGAACAATTATAATGGCAATGCCTTGCGATTATAAGAACAGTTGCTATAGTGGTTGTGGACGTAATAGCAGTAGTAACAGTAGAAGCAGCAGTAGTAATATAGCGGAAATATTCATCGAAGAGGGAAGAATATGTAAGACGATATATAAAAGAAAAGAGAATTCGTCTAGAGAGAAAGGATCTGAAATACAGAAAATGAAAATAAAAAAAAGGAGAGCCAGAGATTTTGGATGAGATGTGGAATAGAACAGAGATAAAGCAACGTAAAGTCGTAAGAAGCTTAGAGAACGAGAATAAAATTGAAAGGAAAGAGAGAGAAGAGAGAGAGAGAGAGAGAGAGAGAGAGAGAGAGAGAGAGAGAGAGAGAGAGAGAGAGAGAAGCATGAGTGTATACACACACAGACATACATATACATGTATGAAGACTTACGAACAGGGAGTGAGAGAGCGAGAAAGAAAGAGGATGGAGAGAAGCAGAATTGAACGAAATTTGGCTTACAGGACGTTGCAAGTGTCTTTGAAGAATATATATTTTCTAAATTTCTGTCTTTGTGAGACGAACACTACATGTTGCTAGTCTTGTTTTTTCTTCAATTATAAACATGTCTATAAACGCATCTACTGCTCTTATATCAGTTTATTTATTTCATGCCAATCTTTGTGTTTGTTATTCAATTATGTAAAAACTTTGTCTGCCCTTTCTGTGTATTTCTTTTTCTTTTCTGTATAAGTTGCACAGGTAAGGAATGTTACAACACGATACAAGGATAAATAAAAATAATAATGCCATAATGAATAGTGAAATTAACGCCGAAAGCGAAAGTAGAGAAACTATTGCACTGATTGGCCATGCTTTACAGGCCGGCAAAGCTGTTTACACGGTATCGTAGCAGAATGACAGATGGATTCAGCTGGTCGAATGAACAACTATCGGACGGATTCTAAACAATGTAAATAAAAAGAAACGCAAAGAAAAGAGTCGAAATAAAACAGTGAAAGATATAAATATTGAGTAAGAGGTATACATAAAAAAAACCCCCAGAAAAAAACGTTTCGTAATATTAGTAACATTGATGTTGTGGATGGGAACCGGTGCATCGGTGAGATGTTAGTCTTGCAGGGATTTTGGACACAGCTATGAATGCGTTATTGTAGCAGTAGCTGTAATTCTTAATCATATGCACATACACGTACATACACTCGTACACACTTGCGCGTGTGTGCGTATATATATGTGTGTGTGTGTGTGATACATGCTAAAGAAAACACCTACCTATATATATCTATATCTATATCTATCTATCTATCTATCTATCTATCTATCTATCTATCTATCTATCTATCTATCTATCTGTCTGTCTGTCTGTCTGTCTGTCTATCTATCTATCTATCTATCTATCTATCTATCTATCTATCTATCTATCTATCTATCTATAAATTCACAGTTGTACACATATGCACATACACACAATTTATATGCGTGTATGCATATGTATGCTGACATGCATACAACCACATATACACAATTGTATAGAGAAAACGTCAACACATCTATTGCTGTTTTCCGTTTCTCTTCCGTCTACGTAAAATAGTAACATTACTACATCTACAATTACGGTTGTAGTTGTCGCCGACATTGTTATTATTATTATCATTATTATTATTATTATTATTATTATTATTATTATTATTATTATTATTATTATTATCATTATCATTATTATCATTATTATTATCATTATTATTATTACTATCATTTTTATTATTATTTTTATTATTATTATTATCATTATTATTATTACTATTATTTTTATTATTATTTTTATTATTATTATTATTATTATTATTATTATTATTATTATTATTATTATTATTATCATTATTATTATCATTATTATTATTTTATTATTATTATTATTATTATTATTATTATTATTATCATTATCATTATTATTATTATCATCATTATCATTATTATTATTATTATTATTATTATTATTATTATTATTATTATTATTATTATCGTTGTTGTTGTTGTTGTTATTATTATTATTATTATTGGGCCAAATTTTGCAACTGTTGTTGTTATTATTGAGGCGGCGAGCTGGCAGAATCGTTAGCACGCCGGGCAGAATGCTCAGCGGTATTTCGTCTGTCTTTATGTTCTGAGTCCAAAAATCCGCCAAGATCGAGTTTGTCTTTCATCCTTTTTTGGGTCGATAAATGAAGTACCAGTCAAGTACTGAGGTCAATGTAATCAACTATCCACCCCCACCAAAACATTTCAGGCCTTCTGCCTATTATAGAAAAGACTACTAACTACTACTACTATTACTACTACTACTACTACTACTACTACTACTACTACTACTACTACTTGTTACGGTTGTAATTGTCGACATTGTTACTACTACTACTACTACTACTACTACTACTACTACTACTACTACTACTATTACTACTACTACTACTACCTACTAACTACTACTACTACTACTACTACTACTACTAACTACTACTACTACTACTACTACTACTACTACTTGTTACGGTTGTAGTTGTTGTCGACATTGTTACTACTACTACTACTACTAGAACGTCTTTCCTAAACTTTATTTTCGGTATTTCTTTTTTTTTTATATGGAAAACAAAAGTCATTAAGATCTTTGATTAAACTTTCATGATTTATGTATGTATTTCTACACGTGTAGAGAGAGAGGGAGAGAAAGAGAGAGAGAGAGATAAAAAGGGGAAATGTCTTACTTATTTGAGGAATATGGAAATATTTACAAATCATTTCCTTTAATTTTGTCTTCAATTTAATTGTTTTCTTAATTAATAGCCACTTTTGTCTTACTCTTAGTTGAAAAAGTCGAAAAGAGTGAAACCGGTACTAACCGTTACAAAATGCATTTCATGATAAAATTATTTTAGCATTTTCCACCTTGTCTTATTTTCCTTAAACATATCAACTCGTGTACTACTTTTCAAACTTACATACATACATACATACATACATACATACATACATACATACATACATACATACATACATACATGCATGCATGCATACATACATAATACATACATACATACATACATACATGCATACATACATACATGCATACATACATACATGCATACATGCATGCATGCATACATGCATACATACATGCATACATACATGCATACATACATGCATGCATGCATACATGCATACATACATACATACATACATACATGCATACATACATACATACATACATACATACATACATACATACATATACATACATACATACATACATACATACATACATACATATATATTTTCAATGAAAACTGTCCGACGAACGGGAACGTGAAAATTTGAGAAGCAGTTTTTTGTAATGTTTTTGTCGCTTTAATAATAAAGCATATTGCCCTACTTCCGGTTTTCGAATACTATTTTTCTCATCTTGTTTCACATCTATCTGTTTACTCTAGTAGACATATATATATAATATTTCGGAATAACCATTCTTTTTCTTTTGCCAAATAAACACACACACTATATATATTAGTTCTTCACACATTTATTACTATTCCTATTTTATTTAATGTCCATTGTCCGGAAAGCTTTCGTCACACTTATGTGACCTCTTCAGCGACCCTTTCCACCCACGTGTGCCCTCCTGCTCCGCTTAGTCCATTCTGTCCTTCTATGGTGTGTTTCCTTATCCGCGCATGCGGCTGCGTCTGTAATAACTATGTGTGTATGTGTACATGTGTGTGCGTGCGTGGGTACGCATGTTTATGTGTTTCGCATGTCTGCTTGACCCTTACTTTCGATATTGTTCTTGTATCCCTCTGTGTCTGTGTGTTCATTCACGCTGCTGCCATCGTGGCTGTTGGTGTTCGTGTTGTTGTTGCGGCTGTTAGTAAAGTTACTGAATGTGTGTTTGTGCGTGTATATGGGCTTGCTTACTATGTTGTTTGTATCCGTACCCTTTATAGAAGTTTCTTTATTTTATTTTTTTCTTTGCTTATGTATCTCTATTTCTTATAGTTATTATAAGTATGTGCATGTTTGTTATTTTTGTGTGTTTTACACCGTTTGTATCTGTTTTTTCCCTTCCGCTTTAGTTGTCGTGTTGCGTGGTTTGTTATTGTTCCATTCGTGTTTTCTATTGAGGCTTGGTCTGTCTATTACTATGTGTGTGGCTTCTGTAATCTAAGTGTCGTGTCAGTTCTATATGTTCAACCGAACCTCTATGTTCTACCTGAGCATGTTGGTAGAGCACTGATGAGCTTTTCTTCTCTTTGAACCCCCCGCCAGTGTTCACCTATTCCCTGCTCTATATTACGTGCCGTCTCCCCTATGTAAGTTGTCTTGTTTCTGCACCGCCCTTCAGTACACCGTAAGCTATAAACTATGTTTCTAATCTTGCAGTTAACAAGTGGGTTCATATTATACAACTGTTCTCCGTACATGGGGACCTATCGAAGAGATATACTTTACTGATCAGGGATTTTATGGGGGTTCCAGCCCTTTCTACTACTTTAATCCGTAGATTTACCTTATGCAATGCTTTTCTAAAAACGTATGCTAGTTCGCCGCCGGTGGGGAGCATCAACGAACACGACACTCTGGTATTTTTTGTTGTCATAGCCTGAGTTGACCTTATGTATCTTTTTCATGATCTTTTTCGTGTTGTTTCAGGATTTACTCCTGTATAGCAGGCAGATCCCATTTGCATCACTATGATAGCCTTGTGCCTAGCCCTGGCTCCTTTGTAAACGCTAATCCTGTTTCTTTGGTTGTAGCCAGATAATCATATGCAGTGGATGAAGTGTTGTATGTGTCTTCCCAATTCTACAGGGTCGCACATGCGGGACACATTCCTTATCACTCTCACCAAGTCCACTATTAGAATAATGAACTTGGCGTTGTCTGCAATAGCTGCGTTCTTGTGGACAAAGTATTTAGATGCCATGGGTTTGGCATCGATATTATCTTGTGGGGGATGCTTTGGTCACTATGTTGATATCATCCACATAGCGGGAGAACATGGTTAAGATGATGGAGTTTTCTGTTAATCAGTCTTTGAGTCTCCTATCCCACCATACCATAAATAGGTTAGCCACATCGCCAGCGATACTGACACCGATGGCTGCACCTTCCTCTTGGGCGTATATGTTGTTATTCAATTTGAATTTCTGGATAATGGACATAAGATAAAATAAGAATAGTGATAAACGAGTGAAGAACGAGTATATAGTGTGTGTTTATTTGGCAAAAGAAAACAATAATGACCACTCCGAAATATAACGGCATCTGTTTCAATACACAGTTTCATAACAAGAATCTTGCAACAAAAGAATCACTCAAAACCTCAGGCTCTTTGCTGTTTCTTCACTTGACGTATCTGTCTTCATAGTGACCATCCCGAATTGGTTTTCTTTTCGGATTTTGTTTGTTTTTTTGTTTTTTTTGTTTCGTTTTTCATGCTTTATAATTCTATGCGTTTCAGGTTGGTGCATTCGCCCATTAGATTCTGTGTATTTATCTTTTTGTCACCTCTTTACCTCATAATTTTACTCGTGTTATCTGTGTGATTTTGTGGACATGTGCACACACACACACGCGCGCGCGCGCGCGCACACACACACACACACACATATACATATAGATAGACAACAAAGTAAAAACGAATACTAAATGTAAAACTGAATGTATGTATGTATGTATTTATGTATGTATGTATGTATGTATTTATGTATGTATGTATGTATGTATGTATGTATGAGACACATTCACACACAAATAATCATTTGTAGGATTCATTAGAATCTGGGTATTTTAACGTTCAGGACGCCGAGAAAAATCGAGTTACTCATGTACGTCGAAGTATCATGTATATATAACACAATATACGCGTATATATACGAATACACTCACTCACACACACACACAAACACACACACACCTACATACATGCTCGCACACACGCACGCACACACACAAACACACAGACAGACACACTCACACACACACACACACACATACATACATACATACATACTCGCACACACACAAACACACAGACAGACACTCACACACACACACACACCTACATACATACTCGTACACACACAAACACACAGACATACACTCACACACACACACACACCTACATACATGCTCGCACACACACACACACACACACACACACAAGCATGGATTTTAAAAGGTTTATAACAACTATTTAAGGGCAGGTAGTATCGCATTGAAATTTTGTGGCAGGTGCTGATGATGAGGGTTACATCTTCCACACAGCATAGCCGATATTCTATTATAACGTAGAGGTTGAGTGGTATCTTTGTCTCTCTCGTTAATCAGGAGCTGGCAGAAACGTTAAGCACGCCGGGCGAAATGCTTAAAGGTATTTCGTCTGCCGCTACGTTCTGAGTTCAAATTCCGCCGAGGTCCACTTTGCCTTTCATCCTTTCGGGGTCGATTAAATAAGTACCAGTTACGCACTGGGGTCGATATAATCGACTTAATCCGTCTGTCTGTCCTTGTTTGTCCTTTCTGTGTTTAGCCCCTTGTGGGTAGTAAAGAAATAGGTATTTAATAGCTACGTCTTATTCCTGTGTGGGATGTAATATATCTATCACAGGTTCAGGAGAGGCTGCTCTTCCTATCAATGTTGCTGTTATCCTTTAAGTTGCGGGGCATGGGCCCATACATTGCTTTTTGGTATGATGCGTGCTTCTCTCCCAAGCTTTTGTTAGGTAGGCTAGCCCCAGTCTCCTTAGGGTTGTATGAGACTGTTGTATTCTCAGAGTACCTTCTCAGCAGTTCTCTTTTGCTCTCACTTTTGAGTACGCATTTAAGTACTCGTTTCTTTCCTTATTGTTCAGTAGGAGTTGTTTGATTGCTGCAATGTGACATTCAAATGCTGTTTGAACTGACTGTATACCTCAAAGATCATTTCTTCATCTCACATAAATCCTATCGGTGTCGCCGTTGTGAAAGTTGCTAGTGGAGGTTAATATCTTTCTGGTTTTGATGCCCAGACTGCAGATCTCATCAAGTGTCCAGGTCAATATACCAAATGTTGGTACTAGCACTGGTACTGCAAAGGCATTGTGAGACAAGGTCTTGTTAAATGCATACAGCTCTGAGTTCTGTATTTTCTAGGGTCTACAGAAATACTCTTTTGTTACCTGGCTTAAGTCACAACGTCAACATATGCACATTCTTATCGACATTCCTTCCTCAATTGATTATATACACATTCTGGTCGACAGTCCTTCCTCAATTGATTATCATGTATGCGCATCTATCTTGACCAAACTACATCCCAATGTCCCGTGAAAATTTTGTGACTAGTTCTAATTGTCTCTTGATGTTGTTCATGTTACCAGAATATAACTTTAGGTCATCTACAAGAAATGTGTGGGTGATATTTAATTTTATTCTTTTCAGCATATCCCAGCATGTCTCGGCATTTTGCTAACAGGGCTAACAAGGGGTTCAGTGCCAGCCCAAACAACACTACAGATAAACTATTACCCGGGAATATGCCTTGTTGATAGCTTAATTCAGCTACAAACAACAATTTCAAATTATATCCTTTTTTTTTTATAACCCTAACTCCAAAATATTTTTTAAATTTTAATTTTGTCCTGATTAAATCGAGAAATACATGCATGCAGTGAATAAGTTAATAGTGAAATATAACGAAATATATGAAGCAGAATAAGTAATAGTGAAATAAGTGTAAATACAAATGCATGTAGTATATTAAATATATATTGTTCACATATAGCGTATGATATATTTATTGATTAGATTTACTAATGAGTAAAAGGAGATAACTCATTCGATCATAAGAAATTATGAACATAGGCGCAGGAGTGGTTGTGTGGTAAGTAGCTTGTTTACCAACCACATGGTTCCGGGTTCAGTCCCACTGCATGGCACCTTGGGCAAGTGTCTTCTACTATAGCCTCAGGCTGACTAAAGCCTTGTGAGTGGATTTGGTAGACGGAAACTGAAAGAAGCCCGTCGTATATATGTATATATATATATGCGTGTATGTGTTTGTGTGTCTGTGTTTGTCCCCCTAGCATTGCTTGACAACCGATGCTGGTGTGTTTATGTCCCCGTCACTTAGCGGTTCGGTAAAAGAGACCGATAGAATAAGTACTGGGCTTACAAAAGAATAAGTCCCGGGGCCGAGATGCTCGATTAAAAGGCGGTGCTCCAGCATGGCCGCAGTCAAATGACTGAAACAAGTAAGAGTAAAGAGTATAAAGACATTGGTTGAGCACTATGAAACAAAGAAAACAGCTGGCTATTGCGACCATTCTCGGACACCCACTTCAATAGGTTGTTCGAACGTATCAACCTTCGTAATTATTTTTAAGCAACAGAAATCTAAACGTACACTTATGCCCATATCTACATTGATCAACCCGGAGGTGCATGATCACGAAGCGAACTTTTGATCATACAGCCATGGCTACACCTTTGTTATTCTGATATCATTATTATTGCTTTAGAATCGACAGCTCAATGAGGCTGTTGCAATACTTCGTTCACTAAGCCATATGAACTTTTCTCTGATATGAAAATACGTAAATGTGTGATACAGCGTATCAAGATTTGTTGAAGCTTTACCAACGTAGTCTCGCAATAGTTGAATAATATTACAGACAGAATATGTCTTGGATGTCATTCAAGAGTTAAGATTGTTTACTTACTGACGTAAAGTGAAAAATAATGAATGACCAACTCGCAAGGTAGAAGAGGTGATAAGTGTAAAATAAAGATCGTTTTACATACCTATGTGGAATTTCCACAATCAAAAAGAACCAAATGCTTCGAGTCAAACACAATTTCGAAAGAAATACATTTCATGGTTCTCTACAGACTTCAAGTCATCTTTCAGTTTTCAAAATAACCGTGGAATTTTCACGAATACTGCTAGTTATTATTGCATGTGTATATATATATATATATATATATATATATATATATATATATATATATATATATATATATATATATATATATATATATATATATATATATATGTGAGAGTGTGTGGAGGCGCAATGGCCCAGTGGTTAGGGCAGCGGACTCGCGGTTTCGATTCCCAGACCGGGCGTTGTGAGTGTTTATTGAGCGAAAATACCTAAAGCTCCACGAGGCTCCGGCAGGGATGGTGGTGATCCCTGCTGTACTCTTTCACCACAACTTTCTCTCACTCTTATTTCTTGTTTCTGTTGTACCTGTATTTCAAAGGGCCGGCCTTGTCACTCTCTGTGTCACGCTGAATATCCCCGAGAACTACGTTAGAGAACTACGTTAGAGAACTACGTTAGAGAACTACGTTAGAGAACTACGTTAGAGAACTACGTTAAGGGTACACGTGTCTGTGGAGTGCTCAGCCACTTACACGCTAATTTCACCAGCAGGCTGTTCCGTTGATCGGATCAACCGGAACCCTCGTCGTCGTAACCGACGGAGTGCTTCCATGTGAGAGTGTGTTAACAAGGGTATGAGCGTGGGGTTTTAAACCTTAATACTTGTACGTGTATCCTGCAAGTGTACGTATGTGCTTGCTCGTACGCACGTGTGCGTACGCTTACCTGTGTATATTTGTGAGTGTGTGTGTGTATGTGTGTCTGTTTTATGAAGTGATGTGTATTACTCATTTACTCATTTACTTGTTTCAGTCATTTGACTATGGCCATGCTGGAGCACCGCCTTTAGTCGAGCAAAGTGACCCCCGGACTTATTCTTTGTAAGCCTAGTATTTATTCTATCGGTCTCTTTTGCCGAACCGCTAAGTTACGGAGACGTAAACACACCAGCATCGGTAAACATACAAGCGATGTTGGGAGGACAAACACAACAGACAAACATACACACATATATATACATATATACGACGGGCTTCTTTCAGTTTCCGTCTACCAAATCCACTCACAATGCTTTGGTCGGCCCGAGGTTATAGTAGAAGACACTTGCCCAAAGTGCCACGCAGTGGGACTGAACCCGGAATCATGTGGTTTGTAATCGAGTTACATGTGCACTGTCTTTTCACATCGTCATCAGTATTTTCTCGATTCTATGTTTTTGACAACGAGAGTCATCAACAACAGGTAGCGAGTTTCGCTAAAGGGAAAATCAGAGAAACATCTGTTAACTTTAGCAAAGTAATAGTCATAGTGAACTTTAGAGTAGAAGATAAATCAGTTAGTAACTTAAAAGAGGTGCACCGAGGAAGCATGCCTTGAATAAGGAAGCGCAATCAGGTCCTAGAGTATATTTTTAAATATTGTACTTATTTTAGTGATTTATATTTATCACAAGGCTAGGTTATGGGACATAAGCAGAGACCACTTTTGAAAATGATGTCAAACGTAAAGACAGAAATATACTTAGACACATACAAATACACAAACACACACGCACACAGACACACACGCGCGCGCGCACACACACAACTATTACTAATATATATCGTAAAATTCGTGTGGCTGGAACTTTTAAGTGTCTCCGGAAAACATATTTAACCAATCTGTTGAATAAACTGTCAAGCTTGTTTTTTTTTTTTGTACAAAGCGCTTGGGATCTTTTCGGTTTGAATGGCAGTTTTTAACATAATTTCTAGGTAACTAAAAAATTTTAAACTTCGTATACTGGTAGAATGTGTTTATAAAACATCTTTTTCTCTTGGCTTTATTGAGAAAATTCTATAGTTTGTAAGATATTTGTTGTTTTTTTTCTTCAATTTCTGCAATTTCAACCAATCACTGACGTCCATTGATGTAAAAACATTCTGTCCGTATGAATATGTCCCTCGTTTAATAAACAGATTGGGTTTATTTACATTTGTGAAGTAAAAAAGATACCCTTCCCCTCACCCCTAACTAACCCTAACTAACCATAACCCTAACCCTAACCCTAACTAACCCTAAAACAGATTGAAATGGAATAGACCGATACTAGGGTCATAATTATGGGTAACAATTTCATATGACACCGCCAGAAAAAACTGCCGTTCAAACCGAAAAGATCCAACACTTGTTTTACGAAGCACTTGACAATACTCTCAGTAGTGAGCATTCCCATCAATAAATTTTTATAGTCTGTTGTTGCTATAAAACTTGCTCTAAAACATTGACTCTAATTTAAAATGTATACACCCACACATACACATATTTGCATAATCTATTTATTTTTTCTCTTTCTGAGGAAAAAAATAAAAAAAAAACAAAAGCATTGGCATCTTTTATCAGCAGATTTGTCAACTACACTTTGGAAAAATGTACCACTGAAACATTTCATTAAAAAATGTGTAAATGTCTAATATTCTTAGAAAATAAATTCGTGGGCGGTAGCAAACTGTAGTTATGCTATATCTTAAAAGAATTGAAGGGAATTAATTGGGAACTTGATAATAGCCAATAAAGATGGTATGATATGTTGTTTTGCTAAATGAAAATGAAAGAACAAATTTCGGGCAGTTAGAATTTTAGAATTTGTATCAACTAAGCAAAACTCTAAAAACCGTATTTATGAATCAAACGCTTCAGCAAAATACACAAATATTTCGAACATCTGGAAGAAGAAAGTTCATTTATGCAAATTTGATTTCCAGAAAATGATAATAACAAACAATAAAGTTGACACACACGAAAGATGAATTAATTCGACATCGATAAATCTTCTGAGAACATTCCAGATAAGAACAAGGAAAGACGAATCAAAGCAATAAAAGCAACTTCTAGAAAGAATATCTCTATCCAAATTTAGAATGGAGGTATAGCTATTGGGTTGGTGCATAATTATTGCGGGGTTTTTTTTCAACAAATTTTATTCAACAAAAATAATAACAATATTTAACAAAAACATCTTTAAATGACGGTCTGACCGTCTGCCAAGCAAATGGGCAGCAGTAATTGAAGTAGATGGTGAATATGCTCCGGAATAATCATTTAAAGATGTCTTTGTTACATGTTGTTATAGTTTTTGTTGAATAAAATTTGTTGAATAAAAGCCACAATAATTATGCCCCAACCCAATAGTAATGCAACCACTAATGAAGAGAAATATAAGACAATCGGTGGGGAAATAATTTTTGAAATCTCCAAGGAAGCAGAAAGAACACTTTCTCATAGTATCTGCAAACAACGTAAAGAATAATGTGAAAATGAAGAAATGATTTCGCTCAATAGACGGGCACTCCTCCCAATGCCCGGTAAGGTCATTGCAAGGGCTGCTCCTCTAAACACAGTGCGAAATCATCTGCTTACTTCTCAGCGGCTGGAGCAGTCAGAGGTCACGCCAAAGAGGTCAACTACCGACTCTCCATGTACTCATCAAGCGCAAAAAGGGTTTTTGAAGGGGCAAGGCTTGATGGGTAGGGATGTGCTCGGGACGATTAGAGCTGCAAGGTTTTGCACCCCTGACTGGTTAGGCTGATGTCTTTGTACACTGGAGCAGTGAGCACACTTAGTATTGGGGCTTAACATTTAACTTTATCTAGGTAGCTCTGGGGTCCGTCAGAGTTATGTTTTGGCTCCCACTCTGTTCAATGCCCGCAAGGACAGGATACTTGACCGGATGTTGGCTCAGTCAAGTTGGTGAAATCAGGATTACTGATCTGGATTTTGATGATGATGCTGTTATTCTTGCTGAGTTTCTGGATATCTTGAGGAGTGACCTTCTTTCACTAAGTGAGGAAGCTGAACCACTTGGCCTTAAAATTTCTTGGGTCAAGATAAAAGTCCAATCTTTCGTTGGCTTCTTGAGGGATTCCATCTCGTCTGCCTCCGTTGCAATTGAGAATGTTGAAGTTGTTGACCACTTCACTTATCTCAACAGCATGGTTCATAGCAGTATTAGCTGCGAGTTCGAAGTCCTAAAAAGACTTGGGAGTGCTGATGTAGTTGTGAACTCACTGGACAAAGATGTTTAGCACTACCGATATCTGAGCAAGAAGATAAAAGTTCGGGTCATGGATACTGTCCGGAGCCCTTAGGGGCTGCCTGAACTCCTTTGGTACTAAAACGCTTTGCAAAATTATGGACTAAAATTGGTGGGATTTCGTATCCAGCCAATAACTATACTCAGAAACTGGGATATGTCCCCTTGTATAATTCGGTAGCGTCAGTTCACACTGTTTGGTCATGTTGCTCTACTTTCCGAGTTGGATCTTGCGTATTGTGTTCTGGGGTGACAGCACGTGTTGGTTGATCACATGTCTCATGGTCACGGCGGATGAGGAAGTATTTCGTGGAGATTTGGAACTGATTGGGAGACTGCTCGGAGGGTAACGCTAGACGACTTGAGGGGATATCGACAAACAATGGATGCAGAAACGAGCTGAAACGACGCATGCCTCTATACCTGACCTGATGTAGATAGGAGAAAAGTTACAATTCATTGCCTCATGCTTGCATGCACACAGTATATGCTTGAAATTCTGGAATGTCTACAGTTCCTTTCATGTCTTGTAACTGTAGTTTTCTAATTACTGGTATAGTTTCTAGTTTTGTGAAACCTAGCTTTTGAAGATTAGTACTGGGGCAGTCAGTTACTTTTCCGAATTCCTCAATGATTTTCGATATAAATCTAAATATATACCGTAAGCGGAGAATTTGCGGGTTTCTCATTTGTTTTGGGACAGACATTGTTTTCCACTTATCTTTAACATTGTCGACTGACAGACGACAAATTTCCACTAATGTGCTCGCATTCCTTTCTCTATTCTAGACTATTATAACTGTTCTTACATTCCACAACTGTTCTTACATCCCGAAACATTCCACAATTATGGTTTCATACTATGAGTGAGTAAGCTTTCCATGTCACTGTAATTATTTTGTATTTTTTACGTTCTTTACTATCTTTTTCATAGATTACATTACATAATGTTTTGGCCACCATATCATGCCACATAAGTGACAGCTGCAGAGTCAGCATTGTAGACGCATTTAAGAGAATTTTTTTTTACCTGTATTGCTATTCATTTTGTGTATTAGGTATTTCATTGTTATATCCTGATTGGAGTTTTAGAGTTTGTATTGACCGGCCATCTTCTCGATGACAAAGTTGTAAGGAAATGATTTTTTTAAAAAGAAAAGATGACTTTATTCTTTTCGTCATTCTCTGTACAACATTTTATATTTTGCGTAGGTATTGCTGATTTTAAAACAGGTTGGTTTCTAAAAGAACACTATTATCGTTGGTATTTAAATATCGTCACACTTCGACACATATTTACATCTTCTAGGCTGTTGATCGTCACAAATGATCATAGCTTTTTTCTGAGTCAAATAATTAAATCAGTCAAGATTGTTGATAGTATTCGACGGAATAGTTAACACGTATGTAATAATTTTCCTTTTACTGATACGTAGCTATAGTTTCATCGCTAGAAATAGATTAAGCAGTGCCTTAATGACATTTTGTAACTGCTGTTGATCACTCAAGTAATATCTTCCTCAGATATGTGACATAATTGGCATTTTCTGTTCTTGATTACTTCTTATTCTTTTTCAAGTGTAATGTTACAGCTATCACTTGCTCATTGACTGGCGACAGTATAATACTGAAATGTAACAAGATGTAATCCAGTATAGTGTCCAAAGTGTCGATACCAGAATACCGGTACAACAAACGCTTTGTAGTATGTTGTCTTGCAGCAAGAGGTTCAGATAACCATCAGTGTTCAGAGCAATTTGTATGAGACAGAGTCATAAATAACTACGTATTTGGAGAGGAAGAGAACATTGTGAAATTATTGATCATAATGTCTTTCGGTTGAAAAGCATTTTCCCAAGTTCAACTATAAGTATGAACATTTTTGTCAGCCAAAGTCAATTTCTTTATAAATCGCAAATGTTGTTATTAAATCCATTCCCCTCCTTTATTATAAATATTTCCAATGTAGATTTTAAGATCTCCAACAAAAAGATCATGAGTTACATTTGAGCTTCTTACAAACTTTAGCATAAAACTACTTCACCTTCATGAAACAATGACTGTTTGCTACCAAAATAAATCTATAAACAAAGAGATTAATTCCCTAGAATATTTATTTTGAAATATGTTTTCAAATCAGTTACAATTCTATCCTTGTGTTTTCAGTTTCAAATAAGAGAACGATTGATCAGATTTTTGTGAGGATTTCAATAACAGTAAACTAGTTCAGTGAACAATTTTGCTACATGCAGTGATTCCAGGTGTCATAAGTTGTGAATATAGTAAAAAGCCCTTTTGCCAAATTGTCACTAGGATTATGAGTTCCCAAATTTTCAAGAAGATCCCACAAAGTTTTCTAAAATAAGTCCACAACACCTACAGAAAAGCACACTCACATAATGTATGGGAGGAGGATAGAGGGATAACCTGGATTAGTTCTTGCACATTTTTATAATGCCTACTTTAATAAGTTCAAATAACACACTACTAAAAGGGTGCTCATGCTTAGAATCGAATGTAAGAAATATTTATAAAAACAGTCAACACATTTCACCTGCTTAAACACATACGTTAAGATGTATAAATTGCAACCAAATATTTTTCTCTAGTGCCAAATATGCCGACCAATAACAATTAAAACTACCTAAATACTCTTGTGAACATTAAAACATTTAATTAAAAAATATTCCATACTAATATCACTGTAATATGTTTAAATGATAACCAACACCCTCCCAATAAAACATGCGAAAAGTCATAAATAATATCAATCTGCCAACTAACTAAACCTTTTGTGAATCCTTAAATACCAACCCACTAAAAACTGACATACCCACATGAATACAAAGATCAAAACACTGAACTGAACTCTAAGATTTAATCTTCACATTCTCAAAACAAAAGGTAAATATCCCGAAAGGTAAATATCCCATTAATATCTAAACAAGACCAACGACAGTCAACCAAATGAAAAATTTGCTAATAACCTAGCAACATTCCTTTGTGAACACCTTCAACTTAAAAAATGATACACCTAAACATACACACCTAATTACAAAGCATGAATAAATTCTAACCATTAGCACTTCTCCAAAGTTAATCAATAAAAATTCTACATTCTATCTTGTCACCATAACCTACCTTGCAGCATAATTACCATTCAGCAGAACTCTAGTTTCTCTAGACATTTTAAACTTAACATAGATTATATAAAACCAAAATGAACTCAAACGAATTACAGTCCTGTGATGGCTTCCGTGGCCGAAACTTCGAAGTTACTGTCATTACCATTCTTATTAAAGAATAATAAATTGCTACTCTACCAAATGTATTGAGTAGTCCTTCAATTGAATGTAATTACAACACAAAAAAACCATTAATATATATAAGTTAAAGACACCAGAATTTAGTATGGTATTATCCATATAATTTAAAATAAGGTGATTATAATTGATGTAATGTTTTCATTGTTCAATTAAATGGAGTCGCATGAAACGATCGTACTGAATTACCTCTGGGTATCCTTGTTGCTTATTTTAATTATATATATATATATATATATAACATCTGAATGTGGCTAGGGACAGGGCAGGGCGGTGGGGGTGTTACTGATGCATTTAGCCCCAGGCGATCATCAACGTCACCAGGAGGGCTGACACCATCACGGCGTCCTCTAGCCTGCAAAGGGAGATCATTCCCCGAAGAAGCGGATGCCACATACGGACCTAGGTTTCAAGGTGTTTGCCTATTATCAACGTATGGCAGGCACCGCTCCCTCGACGAACGACTCTCTGTGCAGGCTATATATAAAGATTTTCACAGTAAATACATTTACTGATGTAGAAAATCTGTTCGACAGCAATAATAATTCTCTAAACGAGATATAGACAGTAACTGCTCCATAACATAAGGGACGTTGGCCATCTGAATGTGGCTAGGGACAGGGCAGGGCGGTGGGGTGTTACTGATGCATTTAGCCCCAGGCGATCCTCAACGTCACCAGGAGGGCTGACGCCATCACGGCGTCCTCTAGCCTGCAAAGGGAGATCATTCCCCGAAGAAGCGGATCCACATACGGACCTGGGTTTCAAGGTGTTTGCCTATTATCAACGTATGGCAGGCACCGCTCCCTCGACGAACGACTCTCTGTGCAGGCTATATATAAAGATTTTCACAGTAAATACATTTACTGATGTAGAAAATCTGTTCGACAGCCATAATAATTCTCTAAACGAGATATAGACAGTAACTGCTCCATAGCATAAGGGACGTTGGCCATCTGAATGTGGCTTATTGCTGTCGAACAGATTTTCTACATCAGTAAATGTATTTACTGTGAAAATCTTTATATATAGCCTGCACAGAGAGTCGTTCGTCGAGGGAGCGGTGCCTGCCATACGTTGATAATAGGCAAACACCTTGAAACCTATGTCCGTATGTGGCATCCGCTTCTTCGGGGAATGATCTCCCTTTGCAGGCTAGAGGACGCCGTGATGGCGTCAGCCCTCCTGGTGACGTTGATGATCGCCTGGGGCTAAATGCATCAGTAACACCCCCACCGCCCTGCCCTGTCCCTAGCCACATTCAGATGGCCAACGTCCCTTATGTTATGGAGCAGTTACTGTCTATATCTCGTTTAGAGAATTATTATTGCTATATATATATGTATATATATCCCTCTCTCGCTCATTCTTCTTTCTGGTTTTCTCTACCATTCTCTCCCTTTCACGTTCCCTTTCTCTTACTCCTCCTCCTCCTCATCCTCCTCCCTCTCGTCACTGACATGTGACCAGAGGCCATCTGTCTTTCTGACCACAGCCTTCAACAAGTGTAGACAGCTTCCTATCCCTTTCTTAAGCCGTTGTTCTCACGCGTTGAAAATAATTTTTCCTTCGTTCGGCTTAACAATCCTTACTGTTCGTATTACTGTTATTCTACTTGTCCTGTCGTTTACTGTTTTTATTTGTATTTTTACTGCCTTGTATTGTTTTTACTGTCCTGTTTTTGTTACCACTTTTACCCCTCCACAAAAAAATCTCAAATTTTATTTAATTTGCTTTGCGGGAAGGACCGTTTCACTGAAGTCGTGTCTCGCCTTTACCTTCGAAACACGGACTAGACGAAACGGAGACGGCTGAAGAAGGGGAATGTTCCTTGTGTTGTATGTCTTGTACCAAGTTTTTTCGTTGTTTAAAAATAATGTCCGTTTCCATGGTTCCGCTTTTATGTTTTCATTTCTCATTGTGTTCGACGTTCTTTTGGTGTCCTGTACCCATATATGCATGTATATATACATATAGATGTAGGTACGTACATATATGTATGTATATATGCATGTTTTATTTATTATTTTGTTATATATATATATATATATATATATATATATATATATATATATATACACACATATATAGATGTATGTATACGCAGAGGTGGGCACTGTTAATGGAAAAGTTAACATCGTTAATCGTTAATTCTTCAAAAACGTAAAGGAAGTTAACGTTAATCCGTTAACGGTAACTTTTATTGAAAAAAGGCATATCTACAGTTTAATACCTCACCTACTTTGTTGCCTCATAACTTCAGGAAAAACGGATAGTTTTTAACGAGACTTCCATCAAATAATCGCTTATATCCTGTAGATTGAGTGTTTAGAAAGAAGTGTTGGAAAACTTTACTGAGGGGTTGGGGAGAGGAGTTTCGGAAAAAACACAGGACCCGACATTTTCTCCTTCATAACTTTCTTGAAAATAGATATTTTTAATGAAAGTTTATACAAATACCTTTCAAACAGTGTAGATTACGATTACCAAGAAATCTGTAGGCTAAATGTCTGGAAGGTGGCGGAGGGGGGAAGTTTCTGGAAAACGGAGTTTCGGATGAGATGGCTCACATAAGTTGGAATCTCTTCGTTTTGACAAGGATTTTCAATGTTTTTCACCAAAGTCTTCAGAATGATGGGAGGCATCTTTTCAAGAAAAACAGGAAAAAATTTTGAAATTTTTTTTTTCATTCCCGCCACCCCACTTACCAACCCAATCCGAAACGATCTTGGCCATTTTTTTTTTTTAGTACACACTTAAAACCCGCCACAAAAACATTTTCGGTTAAAAAAAATTGTTGATAATTTCAGAGGAAAATGTGTGATTGAAGGGAGATATTGCTGTTGTTTCTAACACATTCCAAAACCTCCCTCTTTGTTTCATTCTCACTCACACACCTATTGGTATTTTTCAATATTTTTCTCCCCATACATAAATTTTATGGAATGCTGATGTCAAAGTAACACACGTGTAGTCTCAACCGAGCGAGGCTGTGTTATGTTTTAAAAAAACGCCTAAAATATCTTTAGTGTTCATATTAATCTGTCAAATGTAATGCATATGTGTTCACGTTATTTTGAATTATTCAGGTTCAAGATGGATGTCCACAATATTTGCTTGTAACTTAGTAAATTTTTTACATACAAATTTGAAATTTTGTGAGTGGGTGCTTTATATAACACTGGTTTATAGTTATTTAATCTTAACTGATCTTGCTGACTTTTATGGGCAGGTAAATTTAATTAACCGGTGTAAAAGCAATAACATTATGGATAAACACTAAAACTGAAATTCGTAATGCATCTTACCTGTTTGATTTGTTACTAAAATTATCCCAGATGGCAACCGACAAAAATTTTGCCTCTTTTCAAAATACAGGGATAATCAGTACAAGAATTTATTTCGTAAATATTTCGTACCTTGGTGGAGAATAATTGTTTTCACAGATTTTTTCGGGTGCATTCAACGTATCTGACCTCCAAACCCGCCGCAAGCCACTTTTTCTCGAAAAAGAAAGGTGAGAAGGGTAATGGGGACATCGGAGTTTTCCACGAAGGGAGTTTTGTTTCGCGGATCTTTTTTCTTTTCCAGGTTATTTTGCATGCTTTCAACGAATGTGACATCGAAATCACGCGTAAACGGCTCCTTTTTCCAGAAAAGGAAAGATTTGGCTGCTATTTCTAGCATGCCCTGCTACCACGTAACAGCTATTTGCGTTCATACTGAAATATTTGTGTTCACACCAAAATATTTACCAACGTTTTTCCCTTCAACTTATTTTTTCCACTTTATGGAAGGCAATATTTTCTCTGTTTACATTTACTTCAGTGAGGTCACGGATCAAGTGGAAACACATCAGTCACTGTTCCCTCTTGACAGGACAAAGAAATTTCCCGCTGTCATTGCAAGCAACAAGAGGGTAGATTGGGTTTCAAATCCAGACAGGACCAAACGAGGTCCTACTAATTATTTATAATAAGGAGAGTTTACGAAAAAAACAAAAGAGAAAGACAGGTGGTGTACAAAACAAACAGATGTATTAGTATAACGCTCAGGAATAGAAAAGTCTTTTACGTTTCGAGCCTACGCTCTTCTACAGAAAGGGACACAGGAAAAACAATAATGTATGTATGTATGTATGTATGTATGTATGTATGTATGTATGTATGTATGTATGTATATATATATATATATATATATATATATATATATATATACATACATACATACATACATACATACATATATACATATATACAAAGTATGGGGAGGTTAGTTCACAGGTGATCTAAACGAATAGGGACGCTAGCTAAGTGCTGTAACGGATTACTGGAACTTCAAGGATATAGCCGAGACGGTAGTTATATAGCTATTGCAGATTTCCGATGCAGCGGATATTTAATTGTTAAACAGGACGTCAAAAATTAAGGCAAGGCAAACATCTGAAGTCATATACAATATTATTATAGGAAGAAATTCAAAATCTTACAGCTGTTTCTGAGATATCCGCGAATATGGGATATTCTGTCATCAGAGACAAATTGAGGAAAAAAATATGGAAAATGAGAATGGTACATATCAATAAGATGTGTTGAAGTGGCGATAAGCATTACTATGCATACTACTACTACTACTACTACTACTACTACTACTACTACTCACCCACCCATATATATATATATATACATACGTATACACTATGACATATATGCATATAAGTGAGAGCGCA